>NW_004949154.1:782168-836411 GCF_000317375.1 Microtus ochrogaster | reverse complement strand
TGATGATGATGATGATCAAGGCTGGCTAGGACTACATAGTGATGATGGTAATGGTGATGCTAATGATCCAAGCTGGCTAGGACTACATAGTGATAATGATGAAGAAGAAGGAGGAGAAGAAAAGAAGAGAAAGAAAACAACAGCAACATCCTGTGTTTTAATGAGCTTCCCTCCAAAATTGGAGGTTTTATCATAGGGGAGATTGCTATACAACACTTTTCATGCATGAAAGTCCTGAGTTTGCCATGTGCTTCTAATTCTAGCACTGTGAAATTGGTGGCAAGAGGACGAGAAATTTAAGGTTCTTTAGTAAGTTCAAGGCCAGCCTAGGGTGCTGCTATGATGAGATGGGAGGTAGAGATGAGAGAATCCCTGGAAGCTCACAAGCCAGCTAGCTGGCACACACAATAGAAAACAACAAAGAAAACTCTGAAAACAAGGTAGGTGAAGACTGACACCTGAGATGTTCCTCTGACCTCTACACGTGCACCCACGTTTGCGCACAATTTTTTAATGTGCTTTCTTTTTTTAAAACTTACGTATATAAGTGTTCTAGATGGATGTACAACTTTATGCCAGAAGAGATTATCAGATCCCACTATAGATGGTTGTGAGCCACCATGTGGTTCTGGGAATTGAACTCAGGACTCAGCCAATCTTCTTAACCACTGAGCCATCTCTCCAGCCCCTAAAATGTATTTTCATGTGCCTTTTCCTAGAGATGCTGGCCTAGAATGCTTAGGCTGTGGCATAGGAAACTGAGCTTTCAAAGCATGCTGTATTCATTTACTGGAGCTACCTTACAACAGAAATGTCTGTTTTCAAAGTTCTGGAGACTGGAGTCTAGGGTGAAGATGATAGCACAGCTATTCTCTCTCGTGGTCTCACTCCATGGCTTGCAGATAGCCACTTTTCCATTGTGCCCTCACATGGCCTTTCTTTATACATGTACATTTCTGATTTGCTGAACAATTTATGCCTTGGTATGGACTTCCTTAGGTTCATGATACTTGAGGTCTCTTGAACTTCTCAAATTTGAATGTCCATTTCTTTTTCCAGTGTTTGGAAGTTTTCTTTCTTTCTTTCTCTCTCTCTCTCTCTCTCTCTCTCTCTCTCTCTCTCTCTCTCTCCTTCCTTCCTTCCTTCCTTCCTTCTTTCTTTCTTAATATTGTGTGTGCGTGTGTCTGTCTCTGCCTCTCTGTGAATGTATGTGTCTGTGTTCTGTGTGTATGTGCTCTGGGGTTAGAACTCAGGTCCTCATGCTTGGCAACAAGCACCTTTGCCTTCCTCTATCAGTTCATAATCAGCAGCTTTCAGTAGTGTCTGTGCTTCTATAGTTTCTTTGTAACCACTGTAAGTTGCTCAGAGCCTCTTCCTCCTTTCATCGCCTTCTCTGTTTTGTATGGTACTATAGTCCCTTAGCTTCATAGTAGCCCTGCTCTACCCTCTCAAGTGCTGGAATTAGAGGCATGAGGCACCATACCTAGCTAGTTGTTCTGCTCTCTTATGCTCAGTGGCTGCTGGACTTCTAGAGTTTGCTGGTTCTATTAGTGTTGTAAGTTGTTCAAAATAGAAACCAACCAGTCCCTTAAGGAATATCAACCCCCATACTCTAGAACATTAGCCATATGCTCCACTATTCCCTGAGCCCTGGGGAAGAGGCTCTCAAACAATACTAGATTTTTGTCTGCTATGTAAGGTTTCCTCGGCACCAAAAGTAAGCAGCTCAGCTTTCTTGGTCTCCATGGTCCCTAAGTGTCTCGAATGGGTTGTGTCCTGTTACTGTTCTGAGGCAAGAGAGACAAAAAACCAGCCCCATAGGCAGCCCCTGAGACACTGGAGCATTAGATGGCCACCCCAGCTCTGCTTCCCCAGGAAAAGCTGGGAGTTGTGATTTTTTTTTTCATTCTACAGTAAGGCGGGAATGGGGACCATGGCAAGAGAATGCTGCTGGTGTTAATCATCACCTTTGTTTGCTACAGCTTCCAGCCAGGTGCCCCTTCCTATAGCACTTAGATTCAGCTTGTTTCCCTTCTAGGAGTCTTACCTTTCCCTCCTAGGTAGAAGTCTGGTGTTGGAATATTCTCCCTATCATCTTGTGCTTGGATGGTGATATGGGGGAAGTTTTGGGGAAAACAGGATTTAGCACAAATAATACAAACCCAGAGACAGATACTGGGGTTCAACCTAAAGATCAGAAAAGCAAAGCAGCCAGCCACTGGCTCTTACCTCTACCTTAGACCAAAAATGGGTGAGATCCTATCTCTAAGCATCCCAAAGACTCCATACTCTACTGAGTTCCTATCTCTTCCCCTTTTTATTTCTCTCTCCATCCAACCTTATTGCTCCTGTCTCCACCTCTCTAGTGCTGGGATTAAAGATCACCTTTGTGTGAATTCTGTTTTCCTTTTAGACAGATTCAATCTTGTATAACCCAGGGTGGCCTTGAACATGAGATCTGTCTGCCTCTGTCTCCTGAGTCCAGGGATTAAAGGTGTGTGCCACCACTCATGGCCTATATGGCTGACTAGTATGGCTGCTTTGCTCTCTGATCTTTAGGCATGCTTTATTTATTAAAATACAAATAATATACCACTATAACAGGATTATGGCATGTTTAGTCTGCAACTTTCCTGTTGGCAACTGATTTTGTACTCATCTGGGGAGCAGGAGCCTATTTCCCAGACCTCTTTGTTTTTGTTTTTTTTTTTTCGAGACAGGGTTTCTCTGTGGCTTTGGAGCCTGTCCTGGCACTAGCTCTGTAGACCAGGCTGGTCTCGAACTCACAGAGATCCACCTGCTTCTGCCTCCCGAGTGCTGGGATTAAAGGCGTGCGCCACCATCGCCCGGCCTTTCCCAGACTTCTTATAGAGGGAATAGATTAGTGAGTTGTTGAGTCAGTATCTCTATTGGAAGGGTTTGGCGTCAAGGAGGATGTGAGTCTTACTATTCTGCCTTCTTGCTAACATTGCCATGCTGTGGGATAATTCTCTTGTATAGTGTAAGGACTTGTCACTCGTATTAGTTTAATAAAACTCTGATTGGCCAGTAGCCAGGCAGGAAGTTTAGGTGGGCAACCAGACTAATAATTCTGGGAAGAGGAAAGGTAGAGATGCAGTTACCAAGCCTTACTGAGAAAAGGAACCAAGCCACATAGCTAAACATAAGACAAGAATTACAGGTTAACATAAGTTGTAAGAGCTTGTTAATAATAAACCTGAGCTAATAGGCCCCACAGTTTATTATTAATATAAGCCTCTGTGTGTTTCTTTGGGACTGAACGAGTTTAGGACCAGGTAGGACAGAAACTTCTGTCTACATTACCACCTTACCATTGTGTCTTTTTTAAGAAATTGTGTATGTGTGTGATATAATTGTGTGTATGTGAGAGAAGAAAGAGAAGGGAGGAGAGTGTTTGCCAGACTATGTGTGAAAGCCAGAAGTCAACTTCAGGTGTCTTCCTCTATTTTCACTTTATTTCGGAGACATAATCTCTCTGTTTTGGCTAGACTCCCTGACCAATAAGTTGTTAGGATCTACCTGTACTGGGGTTACAGCTGAAGGATGTCATTCCTGGCCATGCTTGGCTCTTACATGGTCTGCACTCAGCTCCTAATGCTTGCACAGCAAGCACTTTACTTACTGAGCCATCATCCCACCCTTCTCATTATGTTTTAGAGTTTATGCCCTTCTTAGGTCTGGAGTCTTTAGAGATCTAGGTATCCTCAGGGTTTAACAGGTGAGTAACTGGAACGCAAATATACAGTTTTAAAGGAACACAAAAGGAGACGTGCTTCTGCTGGGATAATTTCTGGAAAGATTCATTAAGAATACTTCTGGAATATTTATTCTGTCTTGTAGAGTGAGGTGTTGCTCAGTTTATGAACATGTGTCTGTGGTTCTATTTCAGAGACTATCCCCTCTAAGTCTTAGATTCATTGGTTTCTGTTCCCTTGGCTATAAAGGGACCAGAATCAGCAGAAGGACTAAGTGAAATCTAATGCACTTAGCACCTTATGTGTTGAATAAATGCAGTAATAGTAACCATTGTCTTATAAAGATGTTTGTGGTTTGTTTCAGGTGCTGTCAAAGCAGAGCCTGCTGTCTCCTTTGTTCAGTGTGACATCATTCAGACGATTCTACAGAGGTGACAGCCCAACAGATTCTCAAAAAGACATGATTGAAATCCCTTTGCCTCCATGGCAGGAGAGAACTGATGAATCCATAGAAACCAAACGAGCCCGCCTGCTCTATGAGAGCAGAAAGAGGGGGATGCTGGAGAACTGCATTCTTCTTAGGTAGTAGGGAAGAGGACTTGGGGTGTCACTTCTCTTTAATAAGGCAGTCTTGTCAGCCTCATTTTCCTTTTCATTTTTAGCCTCTTTGCTAAAGAATATCTGCACAACATGACAGAGAAGCAGCTGAACCTCTATGATCGCCTGATTAACGAGCCTAGCAATGACTGGGATATTTACTACTGGGCCACAGGTATTCCATATGATAAACTGCATTTCATGATGATAGGAGAACACACCAATTTGAGTCTGAAATAGTATCTTTGCAATCCTTTTTTTTTTTTTTGAGACAGGATCGTTCTGTGTAGCCCTGACTGTCCTGAAATTCTCTGTGTAGACCAGGTTAGCTTTGAACTCACAGAGATCTGCCTGCCTCTGCCTCCTGAATGCTGGGATTACATGCGCCACAAAGTCAAGCCCTGTTTTCATCATTTTTATTTATGTAATAGACACTAAACCTAAACACTGTTCAAAAATTTCCAGAATGTACAAAATTTGTTTAATCAGTTGTTTCTTTAGACATTTTTTCTTTTACATTTACTTATTTCTTTTGTGTGCATGTGTAAGCAAGCATACATACGATGTGGGAGTCTTCTGTTTTGTGTTGATTTCATTGGTTAAATAAAGAAACTGCCTTGGCCCTTTGATAGGACAGAAAATTAGGTAGGCGGAGTAAACAGAACAGAATGCTGGGAGAAAGAAGCTGAGTCAAGCAGTTGCCATGATTCTCCCACCCTACACAGATGCAGGTTAAGGCAGGTTAAGATCTTACCGGTAAGCTACCACCTTGTGGTGGTACACAGATTATTAGAAATGGGTTAATCTAGATGTGAGAGCTAGCCAATATGAGGCTAGAGCTAATGGGCCAAGCAGTGTTCAAAAGAATACAGTTTCCATGTAATTATTTCAGATGTAGAGTGGCGGGACGCAGCCCGCTGCTCCTCACTCCATACATGTGCATGTGTATTAACGTCAGAGGACAACTTAGTTTTCTATTTTCACCTTGTGAGTTCCAGGGATTGAACTAAGGTCATCAAGCTTTGCAGCAAGTGCCTTTCCTGCCCTCAGTTCAGCTTTTTGTGAGACAGATGGAGTACACTCTGATTTAGGTGAAAAGGGAATATAGAAAAGCTTATAAAACTCACAGGATCAAAGGAAAGACCGAAGAATAGGTTGGGAACGGGGTGAAATGTCCTGGGTTGTTTCCTGTAGGACAAGCCAGTTTAGTTGAGAGACAAGGCATCAAAGTAAAGGCGGCAATATTTTTGGGTTGTTTTGTCTTTTGATAAAGGATCTCACTGTATGGCTCAGGCTGGTTTGGAACTTGCTATCCAGACCAAACTGGCCTCGAGCTCACAGGGATCTGCCTGCTTTTGCCCCTGTGTGCTGAAATTAATGGCCAGGCACTTGCTTTGTTTTGAGTCAGCGACTCACTATGTAGCCCAGTCTGGCTTTGAACTCATGATCCTTCTACCCCAGCCTCCTCAAGGCTGAGTTTACAGAGTGTTGGGAATACAGACATGTGCCACCATTCCTAGTCAGAATGATGACGTTTTATTCAAAAAGTCAGCTCAATTAAAAGATGAAGGGCTCTTGTCTAAAATCCACCTTAATCCTGGGGGGGGGGTCGGTGAGGGCTCTTATAAAAGGGAAAGTTTAAGGAAGTAGAAACAGAAACTACAAATGGATCAAGCATTTTTGAATTGCAGGCCACAGACATAATGAAGATTGGCTTTCTCAGAGTAATGCTCAGATGGGGAAGCTAGGGTGTGGTTTTCTGGAACACTCAGAAGCCCCCCCCGTGTGCTTTCTGTGGTACCCTCACTGCACAGCACAGCTGAGCTTAGACTTCTCGTTCCTCTTTCGTGAGTTTTCCCTCTTATAATAAATAAAAATATAATTGTTTATCTTTTAGCTAGCCTGGTTATTTCCCGAATCGTGCTAACTTCTACAGTTGGCATCCCGATTCGTGGGGTTCAGATCTCCAGTGGCTCTAGCCAGCCACCATCAGGCTCCATGCCATTCATTTGGGTATAGAATTCCCGTGCCACAGTCCTTCATATTTTCTTATTAAACGTCTCAGAGAGCCTTGGCTACCTGCCACTGCCCGGCTGGCTTCTGGGTCCAGTACGGGTCGTGGGCTTCCCTACTTTCGTGCTCTCTTTGTGCTCGTGCGGCTGTGGACCAATCAGTTTTCTGTGACTTAACAGTTTCTTGTTAGTGTAATGGCCATAGTAATCTATATATTAACAGACTGCCTGCTCATAACTTTGTGTAACTCCAACTCCAGGGGAATCCAACACCTCTGGCCTTTTGTGGGGATGGCACTCATGTACACACTCACACAATTACAATTAAAGATAAAGTAAATCTTTTTTAAAAAATAGGCGTCTAGATGCTTAATTGGTTATTTGAAAACCCAGCAAATCTTAAATATTTGCTATCTAGCCTTAGTAGGACAAGTTTGGTGCTGACTTATAAGACATTTGAGATTGACCTTTGTTGCTTATATCAGTAGTTCATTCTTTTGTTTGTTGAGTAAAATTTCAGTGTGTGGATTATACCATAGTTTATTTATTGACCAGTAGAGGGCTTTTAGCATTTTTCAGTTGTAGACAATAATGACCAAAGCCACTGTAAACATTTGTGTACAGATTTTATGAAAATAGATTGCAGGTTTTCTTGGATAAATACCCAGAAGAATCATTGGGTTGTGGGTGTGTGTACCTTTATACCATAGTTTATCTGAATGGGCCAGACAGTAAATATTTTAGATACTGCAAGCCATATGGTCTCTCATAACTCTGTAACTGTAGTTTGCAACTATAATGTGTAATCAACCACAAGTAGCAGGTCTACAAATGAGTGTGCCCGTGTCTCATGAACATTGGATTTGAACTTCATATACTTGCAATCATGAAGTATTATTCTTTTGGATTTCCCCCCTCAACTTTTTAAAAATCAGTCTTGCTTGACATGGTGGTGCACAGCTTTAATCCCAGTCCTTGGGAGGCAGGGGCAGGTTGATCTCTGAGTTTGAGTCCAGTTAACGCTACATAATGAAACCCTGTTTCAAAACAGAGAATAAAAAAAGTCTTTCTTTGCATATGAGCCATTGTATAAATAGGCAACTGGCCATAGTTTCCACTGTTTATGCTAAGATCCAAAGAGTACCTTCTATATGCTTATATTTAGGAAAAACAAAACAACAGGGACAATAGCTGCTTACCAGTGATTGCCAGGGACAAATTATGAAGAGACACTTTGTGTCTTGGGGTTTTTCTTGCTGTGAAGAGATACCTTGACCACAGCAACTCTTTTTTAAGATAGTTTATTTTTATTTTATGTGCATTGGTGTTTTGTTTGCATGTATGTCTATGTGAGGGTGTCAGATCTTGGAGTTACAGACAGCTGTGAGCTGCCATGTGGGCACTGGAAATTGAACCCAGGTCCTCTGGAATAACAGTCAAAGCTCTCAATTGCTGAGGCATCTCTCCAGCCCTACAGCAGTTCTTTTTGGTTTTTCAAGACGGGGTTTCTCTGTGTAGTTCTGGCTGTCCTGGAATTCACTCTGTAGACCAGTCTGGCCTTGAACTCACAGAGATCTGCCTGCCTCTGCCTCCCGAGTGCTGGGATTAAAGGTGTACGCCACCACTGCCCAACTTCACAGCAACTATTATAAATGAAAACATTCAATTGTGGTGGCTCACCTACAGTTTCAGAGGTTCAGTCCTTTTATCATGGCAGTGGGGAGCATGGTAGCATGTAGGCAGACATGGTGCTGGAGAAGTAGCTTAGAATCTTACATCTTGCAGGCATTAGGGAGTCAACTGAGACACTGCGCAGTATCCTGAGCATAAGAAACCTCAACGCTCGCCACCCATGGTGACAGACACTTCCTCCCATACCCACTCCCAAAAAGCCATACCTCCTAATAGTACCACTCCCTATGAACTATAGGGGCCAATTACAGTCACTTGGTATTGTCAACATGACAGCCATGTTGGTGAGACTTCATGGGTATATGTGTATATATATATTTTAATATTTATTTATTATGTATACAACATTCTGCCTCGATGTATGCCCATACGCCAGAGCAGGGTGCCAGATCTCAGTACAGATGGTTGTGAGCCACCATGCGGTTGCTGGGAATTGAACTCAGGACCTCTGGAAGAGCAGCCAGTACTCTTAACCTCTGAGCCATCTCTCCAGCCCCCTTCTTGGGTATATTTTGACACTGCTAGGAGATTCATTGCTAGCAAATTCATTGTTCCTCTGGCTCTTGCAATCTTTCTGCCCCCTCTTTCATAATGTCCCTGAATTTTAGGTGCAGGAGTTGTGTTGTAGTTGACATTGGGCTCCACAATTTCATTTTGATCAGTTGTGGTTTTTGTAATGGTCTCTGTTGCAAAGGAGAAATTTTTTTTGGTGGAGGGTGAGAACTGCTCTTTCTGTGGGCCTAAGGATAGATATTGGGATTATGCTAGTGTAGTGAATTGATAATTGTAGGTTCTCCTTCAAATGATTTCCCCTGGGTAGTTGGCTAGGTTTCCAGTACCAGACATGGTTTCCCTCTTACTAAGCAGGTCTTAATTCCAATTAGAGGACTGTTAGTTACTGCTAAGGTATGAGTACCATTATTGCACCCTAATAGTTATCATGCCATGCTGGTTGTTGTGGTTCAAAGATATTATAGATGGGTAGGACTGTTGGTTGCCTCCATTCTTTTAAATCTTGAATGGTGATGTCTTAGTTAGGTTTTCTTTTTTTTTTTATTTAAATATTTATTTATTTATTCACTATGTATACAATATTCTGTCCGTATGCCTGAAGGCCAGAAGAGGGCGCCAGACCTCCCCACAGATGGTTGTGAGCCACCATGTGGTTGCTGGGAATTGAACTCAGGACCCCTGGAAGAGCAGGCAACGCTCTTAACCACTGAGCCATCTCTCCAGCCCCCTTAGTTAGGTTTTCTATTGCTGTGATGAGATACCATGACCATGGTAACTTTTTAAAAGGACACATTTAATTGGGGTGGCTTGCATTCTTCAGTCCATTGTCATCACGGTGGTACATGGCAGTGTGTAGGCTGATTGGTGCTGGAGAAGCAGGTGAGAGACCTACATCTTGTAAGGCAACAGGAAGTGGTCTGTCTCATTGGGTGTGTCTTGAGCATATGTAAGACTTTAAAGCCTTGATTCACAGTGACACACTTCCTCCAACAAGACCACACCTACTCCAACAAGGCCACACTTCCTAATAGTGCTACTCCCTTTGGGGGCCATTTTCTTTCAAAACACAGATGCCTTTATTTTTTTTTTCCTTGGTGAAGTGACTTTACCATCCAAGTTTATTAATATGTTATTTGGCTTTCAAATTCTGTACCAGCCTTATATTCCAAAATTAACATTAGAATCTTGATTTATTAACAGTTCAAGATCTTTTGTCTCCATGAATATTGCTGTATAGATATTTCCTAAGTTGTCATCTGGTTTTGATGAGATAGGTTGTGAAGTGCTCTTTTCTGTTTTCAGGAGGATGTATTAGAATTGCTCTTACTTCTTCCAAAAATATGTGGTAAATTTTGCTAGTGAAGTTTTCTGGGCCAGTGATTTTTCCTCCTGGATATTTTTAACTATGAAGCTAATATTTTTTAATAGAGATTGAACAATTACAGATAAATCCTCTGAGGTGAGATCCAGTCATTTGTCCTTCAAAATATTTGCCATGTCATCTAAGTGTCAGATATATGGGTAGGACTTCATTTGCAATGGCTTCTTCCTTGTACTGTTAGAGGAACTGGAGTAGTATCTTTCCTGGACCTATTCTATGACTTAGCTGGTGATGCTGCTTGTTGCTGAAGCATGGTGACCTGAGTTCAATCACTGGAATTTACATAAAAGTGGAAGGAAAGAACCAATTTCACGAAGTTGCATGCTGTGTCATCTGTGCACTCCCCATTATATACTCACACACTTACTAAAAATAAGACAGGTGTGGTGCCACATAATTCTAATCCACTTGGGCGGCCGAAGCAGGTGGATCTCTGTGAGTTTGAGGTCAACTTGGTCTACATAGGGAGTCCTTGGATAGCCAGAGCCACAAAGTAAGACCTCCACCCTTTTCTGCAAATAAATAATAATAGGTATCTTTTATATCTATTACTGGTAATTTGTATTTTATCTCCCTCCCTTTTTTAAATCAGTGTTGCCAGAAGTTGCCACCAATTTCATTTTTTCCTTTCTAAGGGTTTGTGTTTTATGTCATTGGTGTTTTCTTTTGTTTCCAGTTTTCAGTTCCATTGGTTTCTGTTGTTATTCATGTTCTTAAGTGTGATTGGCATTTCCTAGTTGTTTGAAGTAGAAGCTAAGCTTATCAGAGACCTTCTTTTCCACCATAAACAAACATTCATTCCCTCTAACCTGTTGAAAGGAGCTGCTTGTTTGTCCCGGTCACCCAGAACCAAAATAATTACACAGAAACTGTTTTAATTAAATCATGGCCCATTAGCTTTAGCTTCTTATTGGCTAACTCTTACGTATTAATTTAACCCATTTCTGTTAATCTGTTTATCACCACGTGGCAGTGGCTTACCAGGTAAAGTTCAATCTGGCTCCCATGGGGCTACATGGCTTCTCCTGACTCTGCCTCCTTTCTCCCAGGATTCAGTTTAGTTTTCCCACCTAGCTCTGTTCCCCTATAGATCTGCTATAGGCCCAAAGCAGTTCCTTTATTTATCAATGGTAATCACAGCATACAGAGGGAAATCCCACATCACCTCCCCTTTTCTGTTTAAACAAAAAAGAAGGCTTTAACATAGTAAATTACATATAACAAAACAGGTATCAAACAATAATTATTACAATATTTATATCTATTTTATCTTTTATTATAACTAAGGAAAAGTATAACTGTAAATTCCTCAACTCCATTAAAGACTCCAGAGGATATCATATTACCTAAGTAAACAGGAAGTGCATTGTAAGCAACTTCCAAAACTATAGAGTTGACAGAGTCATCTCTCTGCCTGGACAGTTACCCAGGGTTCTTCTCTACTGTTGGGGCATCCATCTTCAGCCTTCAGGACCATAGTGTTCAGCAGACTTTTTCATGAAGCAGGAAATTTCAAAGATAGTTCCACCTATATCGGCAGTTTGTCAGTCACTTTCTTCTGTGTCCTGCAGAATGTCGGGCAGACTCTTTCATGAAACAGGAACCCCAAAGGACCATCTCTCCTTTAGGCAAGGTCAGCAGTCATTTCTCTGCTGGTCCTGCATATCTAGTTAAGCACTCCAGGCAAAAGCAGTTTCTTCCCCAAATGGCTAACCAACTCCATAAGGAGCCTCTTTGATGCCCATCTTCCTCTTGAAGTAATTGGTGCTTCCAGGAGCAGATGTGTCTCATTGTTGTGATAAGTCCTAAATTCTTAAAACATTTTAAATGCCATATTCTGTAGTCTTTGAAAGGTTTGAAAAGAATGCCTATTCATCTGAAATACATCTCTGTACATCTAGAAAATCTAACTAACATGACTACAAGCTTGACTATTATAGATGATTATCTATTAGCCTGTATTTCTTAATTATACATTACATTTTTAAATGAGCTGCATATACAATACCTTAATCAAGAGCAGAAATACATATATACTCAATGTAACAAATTGACCTTAAATTTGTATCAATAAACCAAGATCCATACCAATGCAAATCTCTATAGCATATCCCCCTTTAAATGTAAATAAACATTTATAGACAATATTTGGGAATATGGGCATAATTCTGCCCAAACTTCTTCCTGCTGCTTATTGGGTGAAGTAGTATTTTTTTGAGGGGTGTTCAAGGCGGCCTTTCAGGAGGTCTTGGTCCATCAAACCACATCAGTCTGGAAGGATTCCACAGATTCCCATCCTCTGTGGAAATGAAAGAAAAACCTTTTTTTCCAAAGTAGCATATCCTTAGACCCAAATTCTAAAATCAAGATACCTTTAAAGTGTAAGTTGGTTTAGTTTAGCAGCCCATGCAATGAAATGTCTCTCTGTTATTCACAGTCAAAAAATCCAAAGCAAACACAATAGTATATAAAATCTCGACTCTCTTTGCATATTCTATCTTTACATGGCTTATTATTTTTTTACTTCTTTCAATCTAGGACTGTCTGCACTCTGTCTCTTTAAAGATTTTGTTTCATTTTTTTTAATAAACCATTTACTTCTTTTATAACTCTCTGTACTCCTTCTCTTTCCCAGGCCTATGTACATTTTTTAAACACACTGTGTCTCATTTAGAGGTCCTTTTCATCTGAATTTGTCTTTATTGCATAGCTGTAATTATTTTCTGACCAGAAGTACTTCTTAAAATACTAAGTACTTCTTAAAAACTTAAGCTGCACCGTTACTAGGGTGTATATACGGCCTGCCTGCTTGTTCCGCCCAGTCCAACATGGCAGAGGAAGTCTGTTCACTGCCTCTGAGCCACCGTGTACACATACAGAAGGAAATCCCATACCATTAACTGAGTGGTTTTCAACTTTCCTAATGCTGTGACCCTTTAATACAGTTCCTCATGTTATGGTGACTCCCAACCATAAAGTTATTTCATTGGTGCTTCATAACTGTAATTTTGCTACTGATATGAATTGTAATACAGGATAACTGATATATGGCCCCTGTGAAAGGATCATTCGACACCAAAGGGATTGTGACCCATAGGTTGAGAAACATTGCTCTAAGCACTGTTTGAACTTTCTGTTAATGTAATCTTGCATTTTCCTAAGATTCAAATTACTTTATAGTTTTTCTCATGACTCTGTTCAGCCTATGAATTATTAAGAACAAGAATTTGGGAATTTGCCAGATTTTGTTGAAGTTTGCTTTCAGGCCTGAAATACAAGTACTTGGTAAATATTCCATATACACTTAGTTTTGTGACTTTGTTCTTGTGGGCAGAGCATTCTGTAAATGACAACTGAGACAAGGAGGTTGTTGATGTGTTCTACATGGTTTTGATTTTCTGAGCCTATTCTATCAGTTACTGAGGGAGGGACATTGACATCTGTTCCCTTCATGGATTGTCTGTCACCCCCTTCTCCTTTCTTGGTCTTTGCTTCATATTGTCAGGGCTCAGGCGTTAGGTGCAAACACATCTGGTACTGTTATATTTTCTTCCTAAGATTGCTTCCTTTGTCACTGTTTTGCTCTGTCTTTATTGTTGGTAATGATACTTGCTTTGAGGTGTCTGTTAGTATAGGTACTCTGGCTTTCCCCCCCCAACGTTTATTTGTGTGTTTGTGTGTGTGTGTGTGTAGGAGGAGGAGGAGGATAGGAACAGAGATTTACATAAAGAAACAACCATCTCCAGAAATGGCCAAAGTTAATGAGAATAAAATACATATTTTGAATTATTTTCTTTTACTGTACATAGTAAAACAACAGAAATGTGTTCCGGGCTTAGAATAAAGGTCAAAGTAAAAAGAATGACACAGCTTAAGGCAGTGTGTATGTGTGTGGAGGGTGTACACTCTGTTGTAAAGGCCATACATTATACATGAGCTTCACAGTGTACATGTGGAGGTCAGAGAACAACTTGTAGGAGGTTCCAGGGATTAAACTTAGGTCCTAGGATTTGGTAGCAAGTGTCTTGATCAACTAACCAGCTTGCTGGGCCTTCAGGTTTCTTTTGATTAGTTTTTGCCTGGTGTGTAGCTTCCTGTTTGGATTTTTTCCCTCTTGCTTTGTAAGCAATTGCCACATATTTACTAGACTCGAAGCCACAGCTATTTCTTGGTTCATAGTTCTGTGGGTAAAAAGCTCTGCCCAGATATTCATACTCTGAAATCAGTGAGTCAGGTGTGCTGTGTTCCATCTGGAGATTGGGGAATAATCTAATTCTAAGCCCATTGACATTTTTTTTTTCTGAGAATTTGTTTCCTTTCAGTAGAGGGCTGAGTTCCCTATTGACCTGCCAATAGCCAGTTTCCCTCGGCTTTTGAGGGCCTTGTTTGCTCCGTAGCTCTCTCTGCCTGGCAGTGGCAATCCTCCCTCGTACTTGACATTTGTCTGAGTGCTCTTCCATTACCAGCTGGAGTGCATATGTTGTAAAATCACAAACTGTCTTTGTCTTTATATCTAAATTGAGTTTTTCTTTTTTTTTTGGTTTTTCGAGACAGGGTTTCTCTGTGGCTTTGGAGCCTGTCCTGGAACTAGCTCTGTAGACCAGGCTGGTCTCGAACTCACAGAGATCCGCCTGCCTCTGCCTCCCGAGTGCTGGGATTAAAGGCGTGCGCCACCATTGCCCGGCTAAATTGAGTTTTTCTGCAGACAGAATACATAGTCTTTCTTTTTTCATCCCATCTGATGGTCTCTGCTTTTCACCAGTGGATTTAGACCTTCCATATTTACTAAATTCTCAATGTGTTTGAGTTAAACTCTACCATTTTTGGTTGTTTGTTGTTTCTTCCATGTGTTTTTTTTCTCTCTTATTTGGTTGTGTATGGGGGTGGGTATTGCCACTCTTATGTGCTTTTAGGTTTTTAATTATTGCTCCTGGGTTCACAATATACAGCTTTAAATAATTATAGTCTGATTTCGAGACCTGTGAAGCTCATGTATAATGTATGGCCTTTACAACAGAGTGTACACCCTCCACACACATACGCACTGCCTTAAGCTGTGTCATTCTTTTTACTTTGACCTTTATTCTAAGCCTGGAACACATTTCTGTTGTTTTACTATGTACAGTAAAAGAAAATAATTCAAAATATGTATTTTATTCTCATTAACTTTGGCCATTTCTGGAGATGGTTGTTTCTTTATGTAAATCTCTGTTCCTATCCTGCCATAATCCCTCTGCTGAACTTTCTTTACTTGTAGCACAAATTGGCTTATTTGAATTCCCTATCTTATGTATGGAACTGAAGGCTCACAGGTTTGTTTTTTTTTCAGTGCTTTATGAAGACATACGTCTTTTGCCAGGTTTTCAGTATGTAACTACAGTTCCAAGGGTTCTGGTACCCACTTCTGGCCTCAGTGGGCACCAGGCACATATATGGTGCACATGCATATACATAGAGGCAAAACACTCACACATAAAATAAATAAATCCAAAATTAAAATAAAAAGATATTTTAAAATTATTCTTTAAGAGATGAGTTCTTATTTCTCAGGCTGGCCCCAAACTGCTGAACTTCCATGCTTCAGCCCTTCTGAGTAGTTAGAATTGCAGACACATGCCACCATGCTCAGTTTAGAAAGGTTTGTTTGACTCACAGTTTTAGGAGTTCATTCTCTGGGTGACGAACGCCAGTGCTGGAAGAACTGAGGTAAGTAGATGAGGCAGCACATGGCAGCAGAAAGAACCTGATAAGCAGTGTTCACTTCATGACCAGGAAGCATGTATCAGGTGTGTTGAGGGATAGGGAAGGGAGGGACTGGATCCTGTTATCCCTTTGAGAATATATCTCCAATGACTAGAAGACTTCCTAGGACCCCCAAGGTTTTCACTTCCTCCCAGTAGTAGTAAGCTGGGAACACATGGGGACATTGTCCTTGGAGGAACATTCCCCATCCTAACTATATTACTGTGTCTAGGTATTTGTTGTGGTATTTATTCTGTTTGGGGTTCTCTGGACATGTTGGATCTGGATTTTTATGTTTTTGATTATTAATGGAAGATTCTTCAGTCTCCTTCATACCCTCTTTTCCTTTTGCAATTCTGATTGCACTTTGAATGATGTGTGTCCACAGTTTTGTGTGCTCCTCTTGTCTCTTTGGGAATCAGTTTGGGTCCTTTGTATTTGGCATCATCTCTTGGCCTCTCTTTCACTGATTCTCTTTGTCAGATGTCACGATGAGCCTCATGAAGTCATTTTGCATTGCTGCTGCTGTGGCTTTATTTTTAGCATTTCTATATGACATTTAGACTTTCTCACTCCCTGCTGAAATGCCTCATCTGTTCTTCTACTTTGCCTGCTTTTTCCATGGGAGCTTTTGTTTTGTTTTTTCAAGACAGGGTTTCTCTGTGGTTTTAGAGCCTGTCCTGGAACTAGCTCTTGTAGACCAGGCTGGTCTCGAACTCATAGAGATCCGCCTGCCTCTGCCTCCCGAGTGCTGGGATTAAAGGCGTGTGCCTCCACCGCCCGGCTTCCATGGGAGCTTTTAATGTTCGTCATAATTACTTTAAATTCTTACCTGGAGTCCTGACGCAAGTTATCCTTGAGTCTATTCCTATTGCTTGCTTTCTTGTAGTTTTCTTTTGTGGGAACTTGAGCCATTTAGCCAATGACACCATGGATTTCTCACAATAGTTTCCCTCCTGGATTTATTTTCTTTTTAGTCATGCGTATGTATATGTGTCTGTATGCACATGTGAGTGCTCATGTGTCAGTGGAGGCCAAAGTCATTGGATCCCCTGGAACAGGATTACAGGTTGCTGTGAGCCACCAGACATAGCGCTAAAA
Organism: Microtus ochrogaster; assembly: GCF_000317375.1. Taxonomy (NCBI): domain Eukaryota; kingdom Metazoa; phylum Chordata; class Mammalia; order Rodentia; family Cricetidae; genus Microtus; species Microtus ochrogaster. Next base: position 819,657 of record NW_004949154.1, on the reverse strand, counting down.
TCAAACTCAGGTCTTCTGGGGAAGCAGTAGATGCTCTTAACTGCTGAGCCATCTCTCCAGCTCCTGCATCACATTTTTGTTTGCTGGCTTTAAAAAAATTGTGTGTGTGTGTGTGTGTGAGAGAGAGAGAGAGAGAGAGAGAGAGAGAGACAGACAGACAGACAAGACAGACAGACAGACAGACAGAGACAGAGAGACAGAGAGGGTGTGTGTATACATATGTTACAGTACCCGTGTGTGTGTGTGTGTGTGTGTATGAGAGAGACAGAGACAGAGAGGGTGTGTGTATACATACCCATGTGTGTTACAGTACCCATGTGGAGGTCTGAGTGTGAAGTTAGTTCTCTTTTACCCTTACGTGGGTTTCGGGAATGGAATTCAAGCATGGCAAACAGGTTTGCCTAGTTTGTTAGGCCCTCCAGGGATTCTCTTGTCTTGTTAGAGTAGCACTAAGATCACATATGTGTGCCTTCATACTTGGATTATGTAAGTGCTGGACACACAGGCCCTCCCTCATGCTTACATGCCAAATGCTTTACTTACTGGGTCATTTCCTAAGCCCTTTGTTAGCTTTTTGAGATGGATTCCATTTTGTATCCTAGTCTGGCTTCAAATTTTTTTCCCCCTTTTGGTACAGAGTCTCACTGTGTAGCCCTGGCTGTCCTGGAATGCACAGAGATCTACTCACCTCTGCCTCCAGAGTACTGGGATTAAAGGCAAGCTCTAACCTTACCTGGCTTTAATTTTAAATTCTTGATTCTTCTGCCTCAGTTTTTCCAGTGCTGGGATTATAGATATGTGGAGCTCACTCTGTGACCCAGGCTAGTCTTGAACTTGCAATAATCATCCTGCCTTAGTCTCATAAGTGCTGGGACTACAGGCATGAGCACTGTATGCAGATTCATAGTTCCGAGTCTTCACATGAGCATTGACTATGGTACAATTCTTTCTGCCCACCCTTCTGTTGCAGAAGCAAAACCAGCTCCAGAAATATTTGAAAATGAAGTCATGGAATTGCTGAGAGAGTTCACCAAAAACAAAAACAAAGAGCAGAGACTGCGGGCCCCAGATCTGGAATATCTCTTTGAAAAGCCTCGTTAAGCTGTGTGCCACTGGCGGTCATGGTGGTCAGTATATGGACAGAAACTGCTTCTGGTGTAGACTCTGACTTCCTGCTCTTTCTTAGGCACTTGAACCTCTAGCAGGACAGACATGTAGTATGCAAGATGGCTCACTCATTCTAACCTGCACTTGTCTGTACAGCTCAGGTCAGACTCCTTATCCTGCTGCTATGTGCTGTAGTGCAGGCCTGCCACAAGAGGGCACTGTAGGGGAAGCAATTCAGCTGCTTCAGCCCCAAGAGTACAAAAAATGCAGCTGCTATTTGAAGAGCTGCCCACCCTACACCCAGTGCCCTGGCCTTTGTTAAGGTAAAACTACCCCCTTCCAATCTGGTATAGTTCTTTCTGCCAGAGAGAGCCAGTCTAAGCCCCTGAACTGAGCCCACCCAAGGCACAGCAAGCTGAAGGAGGCCGCCAAGCAGGAATGGTGTGGGTACGCTGCTGAAGTCAACATCCTCTCAGATTTTCTTCCCAACATGCACTTTGTAAGCTGAAAGATAATTGAATATTGAACGCTATCAAGAGAAGGAGGTTGGCAGTTCTCTAACCCTTACAATTACCTTCATTTTGTCTGTTCCTATACAACCATAATCATGCTAATAATGAGGTTTTACAAACTTACAGTCAGGTTTTCTGACCTTGTGGCAGTCGCTGTGACAAACTTTCCCCCTCATTCCTACAGCCTTTAAAGTTATTTTAGTTGACCAAATAATAATGCCACATAAGAAATAACATGTTAACTGGGTGTCATAGGTCATGTCTGTAATCCCAGCTCTTGCGGTCCTGAGGTAGGAGTAACATTAAGAGTTTGAAGCCAGCCTGAGCTATAAAGTAAGTTTGGGGCCAGCCTGGGCTATATAGTGAGTTTGAGGCCAGCCTGAAGCACACTTATTAGAATGAAGTAGCTAGGAGGGCTGTGCACTGATGAAGGTGTTCTCTTTGCCCTACAGCTGAGGAGAGGCAGTCCCTGGCTGGTGTGTGAAAGTGGTAGCTAAAGAAAAGCAGGCCAGAACTGATAAACACAGGGTTGGTAACTCAAGAGCTGTAGACAAAGGGAAAAAAAAGAGTTCCCTGGCCAAGGGAGGAAGTGGGGAAAGCAGCCTTCAGTTATTTCACAGCATTCCCACAGACAGGTGGCGATAGGCCTGTTTTATAGACAAGAGAGTCAGCCATACATCCATGATCAAAAAGCCAAAATGTGGGGCTGGAGAGGTTGCTCAGTGGTTAAGAGCACTGACTGCTCTCTGAGGGGACCCAGGCTTAGTTCTCAGCACCTACATGATGGCTCACAGCTGTCTAACTCCAGTTCCAAAGGATGTCGATGCCCTCTTCTGTTCTCTGGGCACTCATACGCTTTCTGTACAAACATACATGCAGGCAAAACATATAGAATAAAGTGAATAGGTTGGAGATATGGCTCAACAATTAAGAGCACTGGCTGATTTTCCAGAGGACCCAGGTTCAATTCTCAGCAGCTCATAAACTGTAGCTCTAGTCCCAGGGGATATGACATCCTACACAGACATGCATGCAGGGAAAACGTCAATGCACATAAAAATAAATCATGAAAAAAAGAAAAAAGCTGGAATTTATTATTTTATTTTTCTTTCTGCTAGACAGCAGGGCTTCACTGCTAACGCTGAGTAACAACCTTCACTTCTGGACATTGCACTGGAAAAGAGAAGGCCAGTAAATAAACGGCAGTTCTGAGACACGAGCTCTGTGTTGCTCTGTGGTGAGTAGGAGGCCCCCAGCTATTTCCCAGATAAGGGACATTTCCTCACCTTGGCCACCCAAAATAACTCTGATAGCGGAGGAAGCAGTGCAGCATGATGGTTGTGAGTTCAAGCTTCCCCTTCATCACTTAGCTGCTGAATAAACTCACTGGCCTAAGCTTTGGTTTCCAACTAGCAGCGGAAATCACTTGAGTCTCGAGAAAACTAGGAACTATAATTCATAACACTGGGATGGCTCCCAGCACACAGGGCACCATAGGAAGACAGGAGACTGCTTGTAGCCTCACCCTGAGACTTAGAGCCTGTCATCTAACAGATTGCCCATCATCAATTACATGCACACATGAGGGCAGTTTCGTCTGAAAGTCAGAAGGCTAAGCCTATTAAAGTAACCACAGAGTTCCTTACCAGCCAGTGGAAACTGGAAAGAAAAAAACCTACCTTGGTGATAAGTCCTTTGGGAAAGTATAGCTCTCTCTCACTTAAAGCAAGTAATGGGAATGAGACCTAGGGAGTAGAAGCAGAAGGTTACAGAGATGCTGGCCCTTTGTTTGGGCTTCTGATGTCCCTCGGGGGTGCTAAATAGGCAGGGTTTATATATAGAAACATCTGGACTGTAAGGAATGCACAGGAATTGCTAGCACTTCCCTATTTATCCTGAGCACATTATACAACAAACCCCAGAAGCCACGTATGCTGTGTCGGCTCTCCCCACCTCGACTCTGATCCCGTCTTACCCTCATTTGTCTTATTTCACACAGTGTTCGGTTGCTGTCACTTGCACCTGAGAATGGCATGCTTCTAAAGGAATTGTTTTCCTTCTATGCTGCTGGTTTGTGTAATCTTTGAAAGTGAAGGATCGTGCTACCTTGAGCTGCTCAGTGTCAAGCCCAAGGGTGCTATGTAAACACTTTCCCCTTTATTAGGCATTAAGGAAAACTAGGCCGGCCACAGTGCATTTTCAAAAGAGTTAATAAATGTATCACCAGGGCCAGCAGCTCCCCAGGACCCATAAGAATCACCAGCTAGACTCATTGTTCTCAGTTTGACATGTTGCTGCTCACTGACCTCATTCAGAGCCTGCGTCAGACACATGAGTATCTGACCTGCAGAGAATGGGTTACTTGATTAGAGTCACAGGTAGGAAGTGATAGGGTCTGAAAGGAGGCAGTGTCCCGTCCCCCCCCCCCCAGGGCTACCGTGTGTCATGCTGCTTCATGGCACTAGCCCCTTTGTAGATATTGCCGCAGTCTGGAAGGCTGCAGATCCTGATGACTCAGCTGTGGCTACCCTTTAGTGGCTCCCTATAGAACTGTTAGTCACTTCTTGTAAAATCATGCCTAGTATAATTAACTTAAAAGGAGGAAAGGTTTGTTTTAACTCACAGTTTCAAAAGTTATGGTCCATGGTTGACTGACTCTGTTGCTTTGGGGCTGTTGACAGAGCACCACAGCAGAAGGGTATGGAGTCTCCATCTCAGTGGGCAGGCAGTAGGGAGAAGCAGACAGAATTGACAAGATGCATCCTGGGTATATCTCCAGGACCTACTTTCTCCAGCTAGGCCCCACCTCTTGCTATTTACTACCTTCAAATAATGCCACCATATGATAACTCCATAAGGAGCGAGGTCAGAGTCCTCAGGAGCCAGTCACTTCCCAAAAATGTATCAGCTGGCAGTGCAGTCCCCAGTATAAGCCTGTGGGAGACATTTCATATTCAAACTGTAATGAGTACCCTGGGGCATTGATTTTCACAGAGAGATGGTCACAGCCTTAGCCACTGCAGACTTAATTACTTAAGCCCTCCAAGTAGGACACATGAAGCCAAACTCTTCATGAGCTCAGACTTCCTTTGGACTTAGAGAGGGGGAGAAAGAGGGAAGGATTAGAGTTCCTATTCTACTGTGAGTATTTTCTACTCTCCTGCCCAACAAAGACAAAGTCTGGTGCTTACAAGGTTGTCCTGTCACTTACTGGCTGTTTCCTCAGTGTGGGTGAGGGGGATGGCTGAGGGTTGGATGAGTTGTCAGCAAGCACATGGGGACCTCATTCCAGGGTCCCCACATTGGCTTTCACTCCATCACAGCTTCTGTTTCAAGGCTGATGCTGACAAGCCAGCTTCCTGAGGTTCCTCCTGAGGCTGGAGACCCTGAGGCTGGTGACCCTGAGGCTAGCCCTCTTTAGCTGGACGCTTGCTCCCGGACCCCTGCTGCTCCTGGCTCCCATCCCTCAGCAGAGTCATGCCGTGGGAGGTTTTAGTGGATACTGAATTAGATCCTGTCTGAGTAGAAACAGGATGAGCGATGCTCAGAAATCTAATTGGAAAGATATACTGTAATGGTTTTCACTAGACACTGGGGATGGAGAATGGGCCTTGTCTTTCCTTGAAGCGCTCACTGTTGTCTTCTGTGCTTTATTTCATTGATTGCCAAGCAGCGTGCTATGCTTAGTACCAGACACACAGACAAATCAATGAGATAAAGCCCACACCCCAGGGATGGCTGAAGAGGAACAGCTGAATAGAAGGCTTAGGAGGCCTTGTCTGTGTCTCAGCCACTGACCCCCCCCCCCCCTGCAACCAGAAGCTAGCCTTGGTTGATAGGTCTGTCTTTGCAGCAGCGATGAGGACACTAGGCCACAGAATCTTTAAGGCCATACTTACAATAAGTTCATTATTCTCCATTCAACTCATCAATCAGGATTGCCAGACAGACTCTTAAGCCTGGCAGCCTTACCCTTTGCTGTGCAGCTTTTTAAAAAATAATTTATTATTAAATTTATTTTATGTGCATTGGGGGTATGAAGGTGTCAGATCCCCTGGAACTGGAGTTGCAGACAGCTGTGAGTTGCCATGTGGGTGCTGGGAATTGAACTCAGGACCTCTGGAAGAGCTGCCAGTGCTCTTCACCACTTTGCCATCTCATCAGCCCCTGCTGTGCAGCTTTGATGGGATCAGCCATGGCTCTGGCATTGGCTACTGATTGCCAGTAATCGTGAAGCTCTCGTGATGAGTGCTTACTCTAGTTCTCATGCCATCTGTGAACCTGCCCAGGCCACGTGTGGAAAGTGAGGGACTATGTCTAAGCCACCCCCAGTCTCAACTGACATGTTAATTTGGTAAAGACAGGAAGAATTAGGCTGAGTAGTTAAGCACGCTCACTGCCCTTGCAGAGGACCTGAGTTGGGTTCCCAGAACCTACATGGCAACTCAAAACTGTAACTCCAGTTTCAGGGCAGTATCTTTCTCTGACCTCCACAGGTACTGTACATACATGGTGCATAGACAAACATGCAGGCAAGATACTCATACATATAAAATAAAAATAAATCTTTTTCTAAAAAGACCAGAATTAGCACATCCAGTCCTAATTGCTAACCCACAAACTCTTATGGGTTATTAGTTCATACCACCAAGTTTGGGCTCATGTGTTCTGTGCCGTTATTGTCTCAATTGATAATTGATGCCGGTGGTAAATTGGGCTCCAATGTAGCCTTGTTTACGGGGAGAAAAGTCACCGATTGCCTAATGTGAATGAGAATTTGTCCCTTGAACTGGAGAACTTCCCACTTCAATTTGTGTTTAACTTTAGAAACATGCGTGGGGATAGGGCAGGGCATGTATGACAGTCTGTGTGTGGAGATCAGAGTACAGCTTGTGGAAGTCCCTTTCTCTCCCTCCACCATGTGGGTTCTGGAGATTGAATGCTCCAGGCTAATAATATCGCAAAGCAAGCACCTTTACCTACTGAAGCCCTCAATTTTTTTTTTGAAGGTAGTTACTTAGTATTTCCAACTCTAAGCACTTAGTACATCAATCTTACCTGAACACGTGCAATTTCTCCTTTGCTGTCTGAACAGCAAGTGATGACTAATACTATTGATTATTTACTCCAACTAGACTTGGGCTAGCAGTGGGGGCGGTACGTTGTTCCTAGGGATAGCTTGCTCTGCCATCTTCCTTATCGCCAAGGAGTAGGATGACAAAGGAAGATTCCCCCCCTCACCCAGAGAGAAGGGCTGAGCCAACAGGAAGACAAAGTACAGTCCAAGAGCCCAGCAGTGGCTGGCGGTCCCGCTCAGCCTGAGCAAGTAACCAGGGTGGTCTATCAGGCCTTTGGTGGCTGAATGGTTGGACACAGAGAAGCCACACAAACAGGAGACAAGACTATGCATATCACCACAGGTTCTGGACTTTGAGGTGGATATGGGGGCTTGTGCCCCGAGTATAAAGTAAATCTTGACTTGGCAAACAAAAGGATTTACGGTGTGAGAGATGAGGGTAGCTGGCCAGGATACCATTTCTGCTTTCCACTTCATTTCCACTTTGTGCATAAGTGGCTTACTCTGTAGTGTGTGGGAAACCTCTAGACACCCAGGGAACCAGAGGGAGCCTCAGTAAGGAGGTTGGTGCTGTTATCAGTCAGGCCAGAGGGATGTGGGTAAAGGAACGAAAGGCCTTGGTCCTCAGGACCTTCAACCTGCCATTGTACTGCAACTGATTTCCCAGAGGCCACTTGGTCAGAACAGTGGGCTACACAAAGCAGGAGGGCTGCCTATATTATTTCAAACTGAGTATGAAGAAACCACTTTTCCTGCGGTAAGCCGGAGATTTAGCTCAGCTGTCATTTCCTTGTTATTGCTTGCTGCAGTTTGACACAGATTAGAACAGAAGGCTCATGGTGCGTCACCAGCTCATCTTAGAACAGGCTCATTGTGTGTCACCAGTGCAACTGGGGACAGTGACCTCATGGTGTGTCACTATCTTTCTACCTCATTACTCCCTTCCCAAGCACACTGAGACCTCTGCATCCTCAGACCATTGCTACTGAACCATAGGAGAAACCTCTGACCTTAGATATATAGTCTGACATTACTGTGGGCTTCTTGAGTCTCTGGTCATCCTTTTGCCTCTGTGAATCATGGCCAAGTTGTGGAAAACAGTGATCTTTCTGATGCTGACCTCTTTTTTTCTGAATACTCTTGTGACTTCCACACCAGGGTGTCCCTGACCACATGTATGCGAGTTACTCTCTTTCAAACCATACTTCTGAGTTCCAGCCTCAGAGCTGACTACTAAGGTGGCACCTCTACTATACTTTAGAGACTCGACAGGTCCAGGGATCCAGGAACATGGTTCTGTGGTAGAGCTCTGACCTACACAAGGCCTTGGGTTCAAGACTCAGCAATACCCCACCTCTTGCCTAGGCAGCATGGGAGAGCTGGCAGACTGACCAGCTCAGCTACCACCCAGGCCTAGATTCAGAGATTTGAGTTGGCCCACCCCAACATCTCCCTCATCTATGAACTTCTGGAATGTGTGAAGGGGCTGGTCCTGCAGAATCATAACCGCAGGATCTCCATGGTCAAGACAACAGCAGGATATCAAAGAGGAATCTTGGTGAGGTGTAGCAGAAGTCAGAGGCCTTGAGCCAAACCAATGACTCATTGCGATGAACATTTTTTAAGAATATTTATTTATTTATTATGTATACAATATTCTGTCTGTGTGTATGTCTGCAGGCCAGAAGAGGGCACCAGACCTCATTACAGATGGTTGTGAGCCACCATGTGGTTGCCAGGAATTGAACTCAGGACCTTTGGAAGAGCAGGCAATGCTCTTAACCACTGAGCCAGCTCTCCAGCCCTGCGATGAACATTTTTAAGTAAAGCTTTTTGGGCAAAAGGGTCCACTGTGTAACACACCATAGCTTCCAATGCCACTACAACAGACAAATATGTGATGGAGAGGTAGGCAAGGTGGAGCAGAGTGGAGAAGGTGCACACAGCTGTGAGGAGAGGGATTGGGGAGACTTCTTCCACTTTTTTGTTTTGTTTTGTTTTTGTTTTTCAAAACAGGGTTTCTCTAGTTCTCTGTAACAGCCCTGGCTGTCCTGGAACTCACTTTGTAGAGGCTGGCCTCGAACTCACAAAGATCTGCCTGCCTCTGCCTCCTGACTGCTGTGATTACAGGTATATGCCATGACTGTCCAGTTATTTTTTTATTTTCTTTGAGGGGGAGGTGACAGGGATGGAGGGTGGATATAGAAGGAATGGAAAATGAGTGGGATTGGTACATGATGTGAAATTGCCAAAGAATCAATACCCCCTCCCCAGCCTCAGCTGGATGCTTCCTCAGCTTTCCCAGAAGACATGTCCTTGGTCTGTCCCCAGAGACCAGAAGGAAGGGACTGAGTACTGAAGCCTCCCTACTTACTGTCCTTGGGTTGTCTTCATCAGTTCCCAGCCAGAGCCCTATGTATGAAGGTGGAGAAAGCAAAAGACTCGAAGGATTGCTTACTCTGGCACAGGTTATCACTTTGTCACCAAAGGGAATAGAATGGTGGCCAGTGTCCAGAATGTTTAGTTTCAGTGATGTGTGAGTGGATATAGTTTCCAGAACTCACAGGAGACTCCTGCCACCTAACAGGCCCCTGTGCAGCATTGCCAGAGGCTCTGGAGCTGGGAACCTGGGTCACATGGCCTGTTGCCTGGTCAGTGTCAGGAAAACAGTCAAACAGTTCTTCTTTCCCCTAATTTGGTTAGTCATCACCTCTGGGAGCCTGAGTCTCAGACTGTAAGCTAAACAGTGCTTACGTGCGTGTGGTGTGCTGCGTGCATATCTCACTCCTATCTCTACAGAAGAGTGGGAGCTGAGCAGCAGAGGCAATGACATGTCTTGCTGCCTGCCCACGTGTCTTCTGGTTTGGATCCCTCCTGAAACAGCAGCGAGCCGTCCTCTTGAATGCACCACACTGCTGTTTGGGCCTGCATTCTGCCACCTCTCTCTTGTCTGAGGCTACTGCCCAAGATCTCAGCCTCTAGTGAGCGCTTCAGCTCCCGAGTCAGGTCCCATTGAACCTCAAGGCGAGCTCTTGATCTTCTAGTAGCTGGTAGCACTCAAGATCCAATTTCTTAGATATGACTTTCATCTTTCCAAACAAAACACAGATGCAGCTAGAGAGTGAGCTCTTGTCACTGGGAACCGTCGAGGAGCTCTGTGCAGGGAGGGACTTTCCCGGTCTCTGCCCTGGGAGGGGTATCCCAGCAAGGAGAGGGGTTGCAGGCAGAGAAAATTGCAGGCAAAGGCAAGCATGTGGAGGGTGCAGGGTGTGTTTGGGAAGGGCTGCCAAGTTCCTGGCAGGGCGAGATAGAGGGCATCGTTGGGAAAGCATTAGGTTGGGGCTTCAAGAAGGGAGAATGACAGATCTTATGTGGCATGCTAAACCTACTGCACGTAATTATAAAGTTAAACAGGGTTTCATTATGACGAAACAGCTGAGATAATTAACTTACAAATACAAAAAAGTTGTTGGGTTAAGGTTTTAGAGGTTCTTTCTGGTCTAGGACCGGGCAGACCCACTGCTTTGGCGTCTAATGGGGGAGTCAGCCAGCTATGGCAGGAAGTGTGTGGCAGAGGCTGTTCACTTTGTGGCCTGGAAGCAAAAGAAGAAGAAGCCAAGGTCACCAAATCCCTGAGAACCAAATCCCTTCCAGTGACCTAAGGACCTCTGGTGAAGCTCCGCTTCTTAAGGGCCATAGTAATAGTACCTCCCAATAGCACCATTGTGGGGTCCTGGGCTTTAACACATTAACACTCGAGAGACATTTAACATATAAAATATAACAATGTAGTGTTTAAAAATTATGATGCTTAATCACAGACATAATTTAGTGATAAAGTGCTGGCCTATCATTTTTGTAAGGCCCTGAGTTCTATCCCCAGCATTATAAAATAAAAACAAAGTTAAAATTATGGAGGTTGGACCAGGGGTGATATCTCAATGGATAAAAGTGCTTATTGGGAAAGTTTGATGTCCTGAGCTCAAATCCTCAGAACCTGTAAAGCTGGGTTCAGTGGGGGGAGGTTGTGGCAGGAGAATCCCCTAGAAGCGCTCCAGCCAGGATCCTGGAGTGTGAAGCACAGATGGAAACAATGAGAAAGACTTTACCTCAGACAAGGTGAGTGTGAAGAGCCAACACTGAGGCTGGCCTTTGACCTCTATGCATCCTGTGGCCCACAGGCATCCTCACACATAAACATGTCCACATGTAGCTTCATCGGTCAGTCGATCAACCCATCAATATCGATGATAACAATGCATAAAAGTCAGGATATACTAAGTTGTATATAATGACAGACCCCAGAACTTGGTGTCTCCCAGCAGCACATACCTGCTTCTTGTTTGTGTTCCAAGTCACCAAGGGCTGATTGTGGGCTTCCTGAGACGTCTTGATTGCCCCCACTCTGGGCCTCCCACTGGCAGAGAACTCCATGTGCCCCTGTGGAGTGCTGTAGGTCAAAGACCAGCATGTGTTCAGGCTGTTTGGTCAGTCTTTTCTGCTGCGATCACAGAATGCCACTGACCAGGTCAGTTACAGCTGTAAATTACATTTACAGCTCTGGAGACTGGGAAGTCCAGGGTATGGTGCCATGCTGGTCAGAGGGACACATCAGCGCCTGTTAGAAAGGGTTTCTGCTCAGGGGTCCCTCTCTTCATGTAAAGTCATTAATGCTGCCATCATGGACCCCATCTGACTCTAATCATGTCTTCATACCAGCAAATATACAAGTTTGGGGGTTAAATTTTCAACATGGATTTTGGGGGACATTAAAATCACAGCAGGATTCCATAATAACACCAGGCTGTCCCCATCTGCCAGGTCTGACATTCATTCACTCTCTGTTCTTGAGGGGACCCTTGTACCTCCAGGGTACCTCAGATGAGGGTGGCACAGAGTAGCTCCTCCCCTAGCTCCAGCCATTCCAACTCAAGGCAGGATGGGAGTGTAGTTACTGCCCGACATAGTCACTAGGTCCTGTCAGTGTGGCAGGCTGTGTGTTCAGCAGTTGGACGCTGCCTTTTCTGGCTCCTCCACTCCACTCTGAACCGTCTCTCCATGATTCCAGTGTGCAGCCGAGGAAGTGGGCATAGGGAGGGGAGGCCTGAGTTTGGGGTATGAGCCCAGATCCCTGGCCTTTGCAGGACTTGCCCTCTAACCCCTTTCCTGAGTGTCTGTCTTGCTTTGGAGACTCTCCCTTGCTGTGTGAGATGGAGACTGGCTCATGCTTGCTCTTCCTTGCTGCATCTTCTGAGGGAGTCATAAATTTTTAAATCTTCTGCAAGATCAACAAGTTCACCTGAGGAGACAGAGAACAGAACAGGCAGAGCCAGAACAGCCATCAAATCAACACTGTAGAGTTCTTGCAGGAAGGCTCAGAGTTCTGCTAGGAGTGAGGAGAGAGCCTCTGTCCATTCTGGAAGTCAGTATCTTCGAGAAGAAGGGAGCTGGGGAAAAATTGCATTGAACCTATTAGACTCATGGCATTTCCGTTCCCGGGGTGATGTCACTCCATGAACAGAGTCCCCAAAGTGTGTGTGTGTGTGTGTTGTGTGTGTGTGTGTGTGATGCATGTGCGTGCTCATGCAAATTTACCCTGCATGCACATTTACTTTTGCATGTGGAAGTCAGAGGACAGCCTTAACTGTTACTGCTTAGACACTGCCCACCATGTTTATTTTTTTAAATCAATGTATGTGTGTATTAATGTTTGTGTGTGTACATGGGTGTGCATCTGTGTGAAGGCCAGGGGTTAACATCAGGTATCTTCCTCAGTCACTATCCACCTATATTTTTTAGATGGAGTCTCTCACTGAATCTAGAACTCACAGATTGGCTAGATTGACTGACCTGTGAGCCCCAGTGAACCATCCTCCTGTCCCTTTCTCAGGGCTGGGATTACTGGCAAGGGATACTGTCCCCACCTTTTTCATGTGTCTCTGGGAGATCAAGCTCAGGTCCTCATGCTTGCATGACAGGCACTTTGCTGACTGAGCTGTTTCCACAGTCAGCCTTGTAGTTTGAGACAGAGTGTCTCACTGCCTAGAAACTTGCCCAGTAGGCTGGACCAGCTGACTAGCGAGCTCCAAGCAAGTGTCCTCTTATCTCTGCCTTCCAAGTGATAGGATTACAGGCCTATGTCACTCACTACACCTGGTTTTATTTTCTAATGTGTATGAGTGTTTTGCTTGTGTGTGTATGCATGGTGTGTGCATGCAGGCACACACGCATGCAACAGTTTTCTCTGACATTCCATCCTTCAGGGAAGTTCTTAAGGATGATAAAGGACTCAGAATAGCTTTAGGAAGTCCCTGAAACTGATCAGACTCACTGTGCCTCTCTGTACCAGCTATAAAAGCTGAGAGTCCCTCTTAGACAAGGCAGGCTGCAAAGAATTCTAAGATGAACCAAGCTGCAAAGAAGACTGAATCCAGACCAGCTCCCTGGAAGAAGCAGAAGCCAGCTGAGTTTTCTGGAAGAGGTTTAGACTAATTGAGGGTAAGAGGACATTCTCCAACTTTCTGAGCTGGTACAGGCTGTGCAGTGTGCCCCAGGTCCCTGCTTTGTGAGCTGTCACCCATGCTGGGGTGGGCTTTGGTGATGCAGTTGTTATTGACGCTCCTCACCCACATTCCTGTAAGTGACCTCAATAAAACTCACTGGTTAATCAAGTTGGACTTTGATGGTAGATACCTGTCTGGTACTTTTGTCTGCCGTGGACTCCCTGTCTGGGGTGAGTAGATGTGTATGTTGGCCTCTCCACAAAAGTGTTGGTCACACAACTCACCATCTGTTCGTGGCGGTTGTGGAGATCAGAGGCATCAGATCTCCTTGAACTGGAGTAGAGAGGGTTATAAATTACCTTGTGGCTTCTGGGAACTGAACCTGGGTCCTCTGCAAGAGCAATGTGTGCTGAGCCATCTCTCCAGTCCTCCCCTTTTAGAAAATGTGGGTTCTAGCTGGGTGGTGGTGGCGCATGCCTTTAATGCCAGCACTCACGAGGCAGAGACAGGTGGATCTCTGTGAATTTGAGGCCAGCCTGGTCTACAGAGCAAGTTCCAGGTCAGGCTCCAATGCTACAGAGAAACCCTGTCTTGAAAATAAAAAAAAAAAAATTGGGTTCTGGGGATTGAATCAGGTTCTCTTGTTTGCCTGGCAGACATGCTGCTGACTGGCCTGCCACCCCAGTCTGTCAAAGCAGTTTTGAAAGGTTGGTCCTGTCCTGGCATTGCTGCCTCACTAAGGCTGCTCACTGGTTCCAGTGTAGAGAAACTAGAGATGGTACCCGTCCACCGCATCTCTGGACACATGACCTGTCTTTGCAGCCACATCACCCACCACTCCCCCCATGGTCCTGGTGCTGGCACCACCCAGACTCCTCTTTGCTCTGGTTGTGTCATCTCTCTTTCCTCCAGCCCAGGAAGCAGCCACTTCCCACCGTCATGACTAGGACAAACCTCCTTAGCCAGTGACAGATCTCTGATGGAAAGGCATATCCATGAGGCCCCAAAGTTAGGGCTCTTTAAAATCTTTATTATTTTCCTTTTTGGGTTAAGGCTTCGTGTATCCTAAACTGGCCTTGTCTTGACTATGGAGAAGAGGATGACACTGAATTTCTAGGATCCTTCTTCGACCTCCTGAATGCTGTGATTACATGTGTGTATCACTGCATAGTGGCATCGCCAGTTTTATACAGTACTAGGGATTGAACCCAGGGACTCATGTGTGCTAGGCAAGCACTCTACCAACTGAGCTATATCCACATCCCCCTGCCTCACTTTTAATGTTCTTCTCTGTGAATTGTTTGCCCAGGGCATTTGAGGTACTGGGTGTGAGAGACCACCAGAGGGATGGATGAGTTTTTTTGTTTTTTTTGGGGGGGGTTGTTTGTTTTTGTTTATAGGATTTAGGCTGGGCAGTGGTGGTGCATGCTTTTAATCCTAGCATTCAGGAGGCACAGGCAGGTGAATCTCTGAGTTTTAGGCCAGCCTGGTCTACAAATCAAGTTTCAAGTCAGCCAGGGGTACACAGAGAAACTCTGTTTCGAAAAACCAAGAACCAACCAGCCTAAGAAACCATGTCATCAAAGGTAAGATATTTGAAAAGAGATCAGAGAACCTCTGACACAATCTATGAAATGCTATCAAAGTGGTTGGCAGCGTGGCCTTGGAGGCGGGCCCACCTGCTTCAAATAGTGGCTGCTTCCTTCACTAGCTGTGTGACCCTAGGCAGGCAGGCTCTCTGTGCCTCGGCTCCTTCATCCATGAAGTGGAATCTGGTCTTTTCCACTGCTTGTGGTAAGGTTCAGGTGTGCTAGAGTGTGGGAAATGATCAGGATGGTTGGTGGCTGGTACCCCGCAAATCCCGAGTCGGTCTGCTGTCATTGTCAGCCTGTGTGGCTCTTGCTTGAATACCCCTAATGGATGGTACCCTTCCATTAAGCTGGAATCTGCTGGCCTCTCTCTTCTTGAGAGCTCCGCACTCCGAGCTCAGCCATCAAGATGCCCCAGCCGAGGTGAAACCATGCATGCTTGATTGTGTGACATCTTACATGCTCCATGTAGCCCTCTTATGGGGACTAAGTAAGTACCTGAACTGATTCAGATCTAAAAAAGAGGAGGATGTTGCCCTCCTGCCCGAGGCAGCCATTACTTTGCAAAACCATTAAGCTGAACCGAGTGGTGTCAGAGCTCACGGCTGCTCTCCCAGTGCTCTGCAGAGGATCCAAGATCCACCTCTTCCTGCCTGTGAGACTGCAGCTGTTTTCCCCGCTTGTAAAATAGGTTAATCACTGGCTCTTAGGGCCGGAGCAAAAACTGATGGGGTGGCAGAGGGCGAGGACTGGGAGTGTAACTCACTTGGTGAAGCGCTTGCCTAGCATACGCAAAGCCCTGGGTTAAACCCCAGCACTGTATAAACTGAGTATAGTAGCCCATGCCTGTGATCCCAGCATTTGGGAGGTGGAGACAGCAGGATCACAGACTCAAGGCCACCAGTGGTTACGTAGCAAGTAGACGTGAAGCCCTGTCTCAAAAGTAAAGAGCCAGATGTTTCCTAGGTTGGTGTCCCACACAGAGATAATAGTTAATAAATAGTAACAATTATGGGAAGAGCGAGGGGTGATGTGAGTCCTGAATTTCAACCTCGGTTGAAAGGATTGTTAGCTTCTCTGTAGAGGTAGAAAAACCTAGGCACACAGAGAGGCCCATGTCACACAATTTGGCTACAAGGACCTTCATCCATGTGGGAAGCCATTAGGCTTTAGCCCTTCGTTAGACCCAGGCCTGTCCAGTTTGTTCTGAAGAGTGGGTGTGTAAGGGGTGTGTAGGTGAACCTGGTCCCAGCCATCTTTCTGTAAGCTCCTCCAAGGTGTTGCCAGCTCTGTTAACCTTCTCATCCGCAGTTCTGAGTTACGACCACTAGATGTCGCTGCACAACAAAAAACAAGGTTTGCAACAACCTGGGGCTGCTAACCCTAAGCAGCTGCTTTTTTAAGTCTAGCAGCCCAAGGTGCCCAAAGGGGCTATCTAGAACTTTCCTCCCACCTCTCTTCCCTGTACGGGATCCAGCCACATAGAATATGTCTCAGAATCTAGGCTGAAGTCCAGTTCACATTTGC
Source organism: Microtus ochrogaster (assembly GCF_000317375.1). Classification (NCBI taxonomy): domain Eukaryota; kingdom Metazoa; phylum Chordata; class Mammalia; order Rodentia; family Cricetidae; genus Microtus; species Microtus ochrogaster. The sequence continues at coordinate 803,342 of NW_004949154.1, read as the reverse complement.
CATTACCTTCCTGGTGGAGAGTCCTTTTTCCCTCTGCCTGTGCCGATTGCCAGACATGGTTGCCAGGTATTTCACCTCATCAGAGCCCCTGACCTTGTGAGTCAGATGTGTCCTCTCGGATTGCAGATGCAGAAACAGGCTCGGAGAAGTTACAGAGGAGACAGTTTTGAGCTCAAACTCAGAGTAGAGCTTTCTTTTACTCCATCACATGACTGTGTCTGAGACACTGTGGAATTCCTGTCTTTAACTGAATGCCTCAGCTTTTTGCCTAAAGAACTAGGGCATGGCTCAGTAGGTAAAGCACTTGCCTCACAAGAGTGAGGGCCTGAGTTTGGATCCCTGGAAACCATGTATTGTGGAATATAACAATTGTTTGACTATGTAAAGATGTGTTGCTGTTTTACCTTGCCTGCCTAAGGCGCCTGATTGGTCTGATAAAAAGATGAACAGCCAATAGCTAGCAGAAGAGGGATAAGTGGGGCTAGTGAGCTGAGAGAAAAGGGGAGCTGGCCAGCCAGCTGGGGGTCAGCCAGCCAGACATGGAGGAAGCAGGAAAGTGGGCTGGACAGTACGAAAATGAGGTTAACAAGTCTCAAGACAGCACTTAAATTAATAGAAACAGTTAATTTTAGTTTTTTAAAAAAAATAGCTAGCTAAAAATAAGCCTAAGCTAAGGCTGAGCTTTCCTAACTACTAATAAGTCCCTGTGCCATGATCTGAGGCTGGCAGTCCATAGAACACTGTGTGTAGAGGAATGAACTAGTAATTCCAGCCATGGCAGGATGGGAGACGGAGACAGGCAGATTCCTGGAACCTCGGAGAGTAGATAGCATAACTTATATGGCCAAGTTCCAGACCAATAAGAAATTAGGTCTCAAACAAAATGTGGAAGGAGCCGACCATGGTACGTGCTCATTGTCAGCTTGACAGGACCCAGAATTTCCTGGAGATGGGCCATGGGTGTGCTTATGGGAGGGCTTGTTTTTTGTTTTTGTTGTTGTTGTTTGTTTTTGTTTTTTGATACAAAATCTCTCTGCAGGCCTGGCTGTCCTGGAACTCCAAATGTAAACTAGACTGACTTCAAACCCACAGAGGTCTCCCTGCCTCTGCCCCTGTGGGGAGATTTAAATTATTGACAGCTCCATTCCCTGGCTAGGGAGGGGAGCCTGGACTGTAAAATGGAGAAAGCTAGCTGAGCAGAATGCATTCTTTCTGCTGTTTTTTTTAGAGGGGATAGGAGTTCCTGGATCTGGAGTTCCAGATAACTGTGAGTCACCTGAAGCATGCTGTCTGCTAGAGCAGAAGTGCCCCACCCCCACGCCACCTCTCCACACCCTGCTCTCTGCTTTCTGGTTGTGCACTCAATGAGAGCAGCTACTTCAAGCCTCTGTTACTTTGGCTTCTCTGCTTTGCTGGGCTGTACGCTTGAGCTGTGAGCCGAATAAACCCTTTCTCCCTTAAGTTGCCTTTTTCAGAGTGTTTTGTCCAAGCAACAGGAAAAGAAACCAAGACAGTGCCTAGAGTTGAAGGCAAAAGATTGATATGAGCTGAAGAGAAACCACTGAGAGCAACAGTCAATAAATGGGACCTCGTGAAACTGAGAAGCTTCTGTAAAGCAAAGGACACGGTCAACAAGACAAAATGGCAGCCTACAGAATGGGAAAAGATCTTCACCAAACCCACATCAGACAGAGAGCTGATCTCCAAACAGACAAAGAACTCAAGACACTGGACAACTAAAGAACAAGTAATCCAATTAAAAATGGGGTACAGACCTAAACAGAGAAGTTTCAACAGATGAATCTAAAATGGCTGAAAGACACTTAAGGAAATGCTCAATATCCTTAGTTATCAGAGAAATGCAAATCAAAACAACTCTGAAATTGCATCTTACACCTGTAAGAATGGTCAAGATAAAAAACACAGATGACAACTTATGCTGGAGAGGATGTAGGATAAGCTCCTCCATTGCTGGTGGGAGTGCAAACTGGTACAACTGCTTTAGAAATCAGTATGGCAATTTCTCAGAAAATTAGGAAACAATATATCTCAAGACCCAACAATACCGCTGTTGGGTGTATACCCAAAGGATGCTCAATTATATCACAAGAACATATGCTCACCTATGTTCATTGAAGCATTGTTTGTCATAGCCAGAACCTGGAAACAACCTAGATGCCCCTGGATGCCCAGTCAACTGAAGACTAGATAAAGAAGATGTGGTCCATTTACATAATGAAGTACTTCTCAGCAGTAAAAAATAATGACATGCCGGGCGTTGGTGGCGCACGCCTTTAATCCCAGCACTCGGGAGACAGAAGCAGGCGGATCTCTGTGAGTTCGAGACCAGCCTGGTCTACAGAGCTAGTTCCAGGACAGGCTCCAAAGCCACAGAGAAACCCTGTCTCGAAAAACCAAAAAAATAAATAAATAAATAATAATAATAATGACATCTTGAAATTTGCATATAAATGAATGGATCTAGGAAAAAAAAACATATTGAATGAGGTAACCCAGACCCAGAAAGACAAATGTAGTATGTACTCACTCATAAGTGGCTTCTAGACATAAAGAAAAAAACCAACCTACAGTCCACAACTCCAGACAACCTAGACAACAAAGAGGACCCTAAGAGAGACGTACGGGGATCTACATAGGAAGGAAAAAAAGACAAGATCTCCTGAGTAAATTGGGAGCATGGGTGTCTCGGGAGATGGTAGAAGGGAGTGGGAGGAAGAGAGGGGATCAGAGGAAAATGTTTAGCTCAATAAAAACAATCAAAAGAAGAAAAAAATTATGCACAAGGAAGGATAACAATGATCCCCTAAAGATACTTAATTCCTAATTCTGAACACCCAACTGTTATCTTCAGGGGCAATAAAAGACTGCAGAAAAAAAGAACATACACTGGGGCTCCCCTCTGATATGCACATACATGCCATGCTTGTACATACATACATACATACATACATACATACATACATACATTTACACACACACACACAGGGCGCCTCTCTCCAGGGCTTTCCCTACCTCAGTAGATGGCCTTTAGCATGCACTGGTGCTTGGCTGCATGCTTCATTTGTGCTGCAACCTACAGGCAGTTGTCATTATTGTCCCCATTTCCCAGAAAGTCTATTAGGGCACACATACCCTGCACTAAGTTTCAAATGCATTTAATGGCAGACCAGAGCCCGTGTCACCCCGCTTCAGAATCTGAGCTCAGGCTGTGACCTCTTCTCCAGGGATGCCTGGAGTAGCACTGCTCTCGCTTTCTCTGCCTTTGTCCTGAGTGTGCCCCACCAAGGGCCATCTAAATCTTCTCATGTTTCCTGCGTGGAGTGCCCATGGGCATCTCTGTTGGCAAGCTGGGAACTGCTTGATGGGGGCAAGGCTGACTGCATTCACTCCTCTGCCCTTGGAACCCCTGATCTCTGGGCTGAATCATGACCTTGGAGGATGAGAATCCATTGTGCCTCAGTTTGTCCCGAAGCCCTTCTAGACCATGGCCACTTCTTGATCCGGGGTTTCTCTGTTGGGGTATAATGTACTCATAATCCCTGGTGCTGGTGGGCCAATGTAACATGTGTTAATCCTAGGCAGGGCAGTCCCTTTCTTTCTGTGTTCCTTTTCTTCATAGGTCATTTGTCGCAGAGGAGAAGCTCACACACTAGTGACAGCTGAAGGCAGGGAATCGACAGGCTGGCTGTTAACCCTTGCTGTGTTAAACATGAAATTATTTAAAGTTTTTATTTGGGACATGGCATTGGTTGTCTGAAAGTAGCAGTGATGGCAGAGTTTGCACCCCAGTAGTTGGCAGACACTGCTCAGAGCTCCTCCCCTACCCCTGGAGACCCAACTGTCACAATGTTTACAAGGCCAGAAACCAGCCTGAGGCATGCAGGCTGTTACGAGGGTCCCTGTGGAGTTGGCTGGGAGCGGCATTCAGACCACAGCTTGCAGATAAGTACCAACGTTGCCCCCTTCCTTTCATCAAACGCTGGACCCACACTTTCTGCCGGAAGTCACATACTTGATTCAGATGGAGAAGAGAGGACATGAAAAGGCAAGGCGCCTTATCAAAGCCAACAGGCCTGGCTGGAGCTGTGACTTTAACCACTGCTGTGGTTATTGGCCATATACCAAGAGCCCCGAGCTCATGGGGAGTCTGGAAATTGTAAGAGGTAATGTGTGTAAAGAGCTTAACACAGATTTGGTTGGAGCAGAACATAGTAAACATTAATTTACCAAGAGGCATAGGAGTTTGATCTGGGTCCACCCACGTGGAATCTTAACTGGGTTACTTTTTTTTTTTTTTTGATTTTGAGACCTCCGGCTGGCTGAGCTGCTCTGCTTGTCTAAACCTCTTGTTCCCCAGCAAAGAGAAGATAATAATAGCTACCTGGAAGAGCCGGGAGGAGGATGGAGATAAAGGATGTAAAGTGTCTGGTGAGAAGTGGGTACTCTATAAATGGGAGCGATTGTCCAGAGTTAGCTTTTATTTTCTGTCAGTTAAGACATGGTCTTGTGCAGGCAGCTGGGGCCAGAGCCATGAGAAAGAAAGAAGTCTGTGCCATGTCTGGCGCTCCTCTCCTGGACAGGTCAGCCCCTCACTGGGCCATGGTTTGAGAAGGGCTTCAGAGACTTGGGACGCGGTTGCTAGGTGCTGGTTGCTAAGCAACACTCTGTTTCTTCTAACTTGGCCATCTCCACCTCAGGAGGGCCAGCTTCTCTTGAGCAGCTCCTGCCTCCTGTGGCCTCTGCTGACCTCAGAGCCAACTGCAGAGGGCAGGTGAGGGTGGGGCCTACTGTCTGGGGTCCCAGGAGAGAACAGGGAACTTCCAGAGGGAGGGGGTTGGAGAAGGAACTGAGTAAGAGATGGGGGTGCCTCACAGGAGAGAAATTACCAGGTAGGCAGTCATCTGGTCATGGACTCCCTAAAACACACATGGGGGTTAGACCAGAGGACTGGGATTCAGATACCCCAGGTCTGAACCTCAGGCCTGAATCCCAGGTCTGAACCCCGGGCTCCTGCCTCTTTTTAAGAGCTTTGGCACCCAAGTTTCTTGGCTCTAAAATGGGGGGTTTTGAAAGCTGGTATGCTATAAGCCAGTGTGAGCGGAAGATGGGTTGGCTCTTCCTTTGGCTTGGGGTCAGCATCCTTCTGGGGTTGGAACCTGGGATCAGGACTCCTGAGGGCCTCATGGTTTCTTCTCAGGCCCGCGGGGCTCTGCCCCACAGCACCATGATGGGAAAACTCCCTCTTGGGGTTGTCTCTCCTTATGTGAAAATGAGTTCGGGGGGCTGCTCTGACCCTCTGAAGTTTTATGCTACCAGCTACTGCACAGCCTATGGTGAGGACCCCCTCTGTGGGAGCTACCTTCTGGACCCCGGGTGGGAAGAAAGGCCAGGAGCAGCGCAGTTTCTAGGCCAATCCTACCAGTGACCTGCCACACTGAGCTGGCCTGTTATTCCCTGAACCCCAAAACTCGTGCTGTCAAGCTGGCCTTGTCTAGCCGCCCCCTCCCTCATCCTGTCACCGCAGTGAGTCTGCCACATGGTTCTTGTGTCCCCACGCCATTGAATTTGTTTCCTGCCCTCATTGTCCTCTGAAGTGTCAGGCCTACTCACCTCCCATCACCTGGCATGTTGGGTATTCCCCCAGCTTGGTGGGTCCTAGGGGACGCTGATCCGGCCTGGAAGCCACTCCTCCCCTTCTGATGACCTTTGGTCCTGTCTTGGTCTTGCCCCCTGGCAGGTCGGGAGGAGTTCAAACCCCGAATGGGGAGCCATGTAGGCACAGGCTACAAATCCAACTATCGGCCTCTGGTCTCCTACCAACCCCATCTGGATACCCTGGACAATCCAGCCATAGGGTACAGTTTCCATTACCCCTTTCCTCCCACCTCCGTCCTGCTGAATCTTAGCTGTCAGAGATGTCATTTGCCCTCTGGCTCTGGGCTCCCTGCCCAGTTGAAATGTTTGGGAGAGGGATGGGAGAGATGGAAGCTTCTGGGAATGAGTCATACAGCCCTCAGCCCCAGAACAAAGGCAGATGGCACCAGAGGTCCTAGCTCTTGCTTCCTCCTACCCCTTAGGGAACAGATTCGTGACACTTCCAAGTCTGTGACCAGTCAGAGCTACTGTCCCCTAGAAGTGCCTGATGGCAAACACCCCATGCCCTGGAACCTGTACCAGACCACTTCTGGCTATGGGCGAGAGAAGCTCAATACTGGACCACTTTCCAAGGAGGTCAGTGCAGGGCCTGTGCAGAGAAGGAGTGAACCCCAGGATGTGTGCAAGAAGGTGGGGAGGGGGGTTCTTTCTAGCAAGCAGGAGCAGCACCTCCAACCATTGCACAAAGCCGAGATGACGAAGTCTAGGATGAGGGACCACCCCCAGTGTGATCTTATCTTCACATGCTATCCCCACTGCCCCTCCACACCATCACCTCTACTCCAGCCTCACAGAGACCAGTGTCCTATCCATATGTTCAAACTCATTGCCACCGCTCTCACTGCCTCTCCCTCGCTGTCAGCACCCCCATCTGCTTTGCTTCTGTCGTCGTTATTAGCATCATTCAAGTCACCACCGTGGTCATGAGGACAGGTATTCATTCGTCCAACCAATCTGTTCTGAACACATTTTAAGTTTAGAGGGAGTGTGCTTAGGCTGTAGGTCCGTGGGTTTGGTGCTTGCCTAACACTCATGAGGCTCTGGGTTCCATCCCCAGGCACTTCAAAAACCAGGCCTGGTGCTGTTTACCTGGAATCCCAGCACTGGGGAGATGGAGGCATATCCTTAGCTACATATCAAATTTGAGACCAGCCTGGACCACACGAGACCGAATCTCAATGCCAATAATGATGATGGAGATAAGACTCAGAGATTGAGTGTGCACTGCTCTTCTAGAGGATGCTGAGTTCAGTCCCCAGCACCCACATCAGGAGACTCATAACTGTCCGGAACTCCAGTCCTGGGGTATCTGATGCCCTCATCTGGCCTCTGTGGTCTACATGCAACATACACAAGCACAGACACAGAAAATACTAACAAATCTTGTAAGCTGACACACCAGAAGAGGGCGCCAGATCTCATTACAGATGGTTGTGAGCCACCGTGTGGTTGCTGGGAATTGAACTCAGGACCTCTCCAGCCCCACTAATAAATCTTTTAAGATTAAAATAAAATTTAAAAAACCAGAAGGGGTAAGAGCAGAGGAAAATGCATCATGGGAGGAGAGATGAAGTACACACCCAAGATGGGAAAGAGGTTCCCATGGAGACACTGGGCAGGATTCAAGAGATGCAAGCATTCCTCTAGCCAAAGCTATCAAAGGGATATGTGTTCCAAGCAGTATATCAATGAAAAGGCCACAAGGCAGGAGTCTCTGGTTGAGGGGCCCAGCAAGGAGTTGTGTGCCTATAGCAGCTTGAGGACCCAGAGTCCCATGAGAGTCACTCAGAGCAAGCTGTTGCAAACTCTGATCCAGGAGAGCCCACTGCCTTCATGGTAATCGAACCACACAGACTGCCATGAAGGTGCTCTGTAGAAATGGAGGTTAGAAAGTGATTGACATTTCTACACCCTCAGGATAACCACTTGTGTTCCCTCCTCCAGGTTAAGAAGGTCCATTTCGATACCCAGGATCATGGACCTCAGACCATCACAGGATTGGAGCCCAAGGAGGTTCCCCTGCTCCACCAGCAGCAGGGCAAGGGCTCTGTGGAGTGGGAGAACTCGCACTATGTGAGTGGGCCGGAATAGGAAGGAGTGGGGGGCCACACCAGCCTCCTCCCCCTGCAGAGGCTGGCCCTGTGAGTACTCTTTCAGGGAGCTACGGCACGTGGGCTCCGGTCCTGAGGAACATTGCAAAGAGCAAGGCATTTTCAATTTGGTAGTTACCGAACTGTATCAAAGTGGCCACCATACCCTGCCCTGTCCCATGTGCCCCAGCTTATATGTATGTTCCTCCATCAGCTTTTCCCACTTCGCCATGACCCCCTTGCTTCTGTCTGAGTTCCTTGGGGTCATTTCCAGGAACTCAGCATGGTGTGTGACTTGGAGTTTTCATGGAGGCATTTGGGACACTGCCATGCCTCCTCCTCAGGCATATCAGACAGATATCATATCAGAGTGTTGTGCTAGTCTCCTCCTCCCAGGCCCACTGGGAGTTCACACACGCAAAGAGCTACCACCACCGCCATGGAATGTCTGCCCTCCATCCTGGCCACTGTGTGTGTCCCTATTGCCCCACCTTGTATGTTCCAGGGTCCACGCTTCATGGCTTCCGAGTACAATTCCAAGTATATCAAGGAAGCTCCAAACCATTCAGGTAGGCCTTCTCAACTTGGCCTTCCTTCTCCAACCCCTAGGGAAGACTCCAGGGGGATTAGAGCTAGTACAATTCTCAGAAGCCACCAGGGGAGAAAGAAGGACAGACATATTGGTGGCTTGAGGGAGCCATGTCCTGATTTCAGAGCTCTGGCCTGCTGCTGTAGCAGAGTCTGTAGGGCCTGCCCACAGCTACTCCTGGTCTGTCAGTGCCCATTTCCTTCTCTTTTCCTGGCCTGGACCCTGGAGCCTGTCCCTTTCCTGCTCGGACACTGAGGCAGCCCCACAAAGCTCAAACAACTCTGACTATTGCAGATCTCTTGCTCAAGAAGACGATTGGTTCCAAAGAAGAGACTGGCTTCACTGAAGAGTCAACCAAGAATCCCATTGTCTTCCAGCCGCCCTCACAGGCATATCCTGGGGACCCCGTAAGTGTAGTCTCAGAAGCATTGAAATTCCCAATTCTGGGGGAGGGGCTGTGGTTACATTTTAAACTCCTGACACAAAGGCCTCCAGTCATGTATGGAATGGAAGACATGGACCATGGTTCAGAATCCCACTTTATAGATGAGAATACTGAGATCCAAATAGGTCCAAGAGGCGAGGCCAAGGTCACTTCCCTTCTGGCTCCCATTCAGGACCTTGGGGTTGGTCATTCCACTGAAACTCTACCTGTTCCTCAGTTGTCTGTACAGAACCCTTCTGCATTCTTGACACAGTGGGGGCTGGAGTCAGAGTGTGGGAGCCAGGAAGGACAAGAAAGGTTAAGCTGATCTCCCAGTGTGCACCCCTCCCCAGGTCCCCCACCCAGGACGGAGCATCACCAAGTCGGACTTCCTCCCTATAAGTCACCCTCAGGTAAGCTCTGTGCTCCTGGGGGACCAGGGCCTCCTGTGAGGAGGACAATTGCACCCGGCTTGGAATTGCCAAGGGATGGTACCCACAGATGCTTTGCTCCCTTCAGGGAAGTGAGTTTCTCCCTGTGCTGTCCAGAGGCTCTGATCGGGACACAGGATACAGCCGAGTGAATGAAAGGATCTTGAACCCCAGAGTGAGTGACAGGGGCCCAGCAGGGAAGAATGGGGACAGGCAGAATATCTGGAGAGGTGGGTGAAGGTTGTCTCGAATGGAGTGTAAAGTGGGGGCCTGGGCGGAGTGGTGTGTTTTGAAACACAGAATGATTTGCAGGGGTGGAAGCACCCTGCTCGTCCTTCCTCCACCGTATGAACTCAGCCAGCCACCCAGCCTCCCATCTTGTCTGTGGCTCTGCTCCCTACAGATGCCTGCTCCAAGCCCACAGCCTACCAGCATGAGCCACAGGTCCTACCAGCCGCCCCAGCGGATGCAACAGACAAACGTTGCCCTGCTCGGCCGGGAGTCTGTGGGGAACAAGGTAACAGTGCCACACCCATCCCTGCCCCTAACTATGCTCCTGAGTCCTGACCATCCCCCTGTCTCCATCTCTTGCAGGAGCCCACAGGGTTCACTATTAACAACCCCAGCTACGTCCGGAGCTCCTATGAATCGGACAGAGACCAACGGTACCTGACTACCTACAACCAAGGGTGAGGCTCCCTTCCAGGCTGAGAGCTGAGATCCGTTTGACAGACTGCAGATGAGGCAGAGCAAGTCACGAGGTCACAACCTCTGGACGGAGAACCAAGACCCACACTAAAGTCTCCCCCACACAGACCGTCAGCTGAGCATCGCGTGCCAGCCCTTCACAGGGAGAGTGGTCTTTAGGGGGCATGTGGAAGTTGAAAGCAAAGGGAAGCAGGCAGCGATGGGCTGTTATGAGGCCAGCTGTCCTGTGGCAGAAACTCTGGACAGCAGCGTAAGGCACACAGCTCTCTGCTGTCCCCACCTGCGGGGAGCCAGGACAGTCACACCCCAGGCCCATTAGTCACTAGTTAGAAAGCTGTCCCCAGGGTGACATTAAGCTTCATGGGGGCTCCTTGCTCAGGAGATACAGGTTCTAGCAACTTAAGGTGGGCTCTCACACAGACAGGCAGAACAAGATACTAGGGCCAGACTGCTGGGCTCGGGAAGAGTAGGCGAATGCAGGGGTCTCAGCAGCTGAAACATCAGTCTCAGACTGCTGGGCTCGGGAAGAGTAGGCGAATGCAGGGGTCTCAGCAGCCGAAACATCAGTCTCTAAGGCATTGCCTCCATCGGATGCCGGTCAGCTCAGTGCTTCCTCAGCAGGTGAGCTAGGAGCTGGGACTCAGGCCTGCAGGAGGCTTCCAGGGGAAGGCAATCCAAAAGCCATGGGTGCAGGGGCCTTCAGAGGCCAGGGTCAGGTGGTGAGGGCATCTAGGAGCAACAAAAAGGAAGTAGTATATTTTTAAAAAGATTTATTTATTTAATATTATACAGTGTTCTACCCGCATGCATGCCTGCACACCAGAAGAGGGCACCAGACCTTATTGTCAATGGTTGTGAGCCACCACGTAGTTGCTGGGAATTGAACTCAGGACCTCTGAAAGAACAGGCAGTGCTCTTAACCTTGGAACCATCTTTCCAGTCCTCCTTTGTTTTTTTGAGGCAGTCTTGCTATGTGGCCTTGACTGGCCTGGAACTTTCACTGTAGACAAGGCTGGCCTAGAGCTTGTGGCAAGAATTCCTGTTTTTGCCTCCCAAGTGCTGGAATTATATCTATTAGCTCACTCCAAAAGGAAGTGGTTTTGGGGGATAGAATCCCAGAGCTGGGAAGCCGGACTTCCTCCCCGCACTCCTCTCACACACAACTGCCGTCCGATACCTGAGTATTCCAGGTTTCTCTGGCTTTTCAGGTTTCCCTTTTCCTGCTCCTGTTCTGGGGTACTTCCTGTTTTCAGAGTCCTGACTGAGGGCAGATGCTGGCCTAGGCCCTGGTTGGCATGATCACATCAGTGATGTGGTTAGTGGGGAGGAGGAACAGGAAGCTGGGACAGGGGGTTGCTTTAAGAAGGTGGCATTGGAGTCTAGATTGCAAAGTTCTCTGGTTGAGGACCAGCCAGCAATAGAGGTCTGAGCTGGAAGAGCCTTTGGTACCTTCTGAGCTAAATTACCCTTGGGCTTCAGCTTGGGAGCTCAGTAACTTCTCTCCTTCCCATAAGGGTGATGGGGGAAAGGGGAGCACTTTGGGTGTTGGGAGACAAAGATCTATCCCTCTTTAGATGACCACTCAGCTTCTGAGGCCCCAGTAGGCCCTCCTCAGGCTATAGCCTTTCTGTAAGTCCCTTTCACCTGCCCCCGTTATCTGTCAGGAATTCTTGTCAGGTGTCAGGCACTCTGTTTCTTGCCGGGGATCCCAAAGCCCCGAGGGATTGTAATCACTGATTTCCAAATGGACCTATCAGCAGCATCCTGACATTCGTCTTCAGAAGCCAAGGGTGGGGGCCAAGTCTTCCTCATTTTGTGTCTCACAACCTGGCCTAGGGTTCAGTTCTCTTGGCCGAAGGAGGGGAGTCAGAGGCTTAGGGGAGACTGGTGGGCAGGTTCCTCCCTGGCTTCTGGCAGGGCCGCAGGTGGGAAGGCCACAGATCCCGTCCTTTGCTCTCCACAAATGTCTCAACTCTGGAATGAGGCAGAGGAGCTCGGCTCCAGGAATGGGGACAGGCTTTCTGAGTGAGAATGTCCTTGGTGGACAAAGGCTCAGGCACAACAAGCAGAGGAGAGACATGGACAGAGGCGAGGGAACTGAAGAGGTCCAAGGCTCAAGATCTGTTGGCAGTGAAGGGTGGGACAGGCCTCAGAAAGAAGTGAGCGGTGATCAAGGACCTACGCACTACCTTAGGTACTTCGAGAACATCCCCAAGGGACTGGACCGAGAAGGCTGGACTCGAGGTGGCATCCAGCCCCAGAAAGCAGGAGGCTATGCCCTCAACGAATCTATTACCCGCATGGACACCACTCCGAACCCCACAGAGACCCTGCGGCAGCTGCACCCTCATGTGGGAAGGTAGCATGCCCCACTGCTCTGCCCCCGTGGCCTTTTCTCACTTGGCAGCCTCCTCCAGACTGGCTCAGCCCTATCCCCTACCTGTTGTGCCTGTGAGGCCGTTTCCTCTGGCTGGTCTTGATTCTAGATTCTGATTCCTGGCCTCCTACCTGCCCAGATTCTTTCCCTGGCTCTGTCTAGTGACTCCTTCCTCTGCATGTCTCCCTTCCTCCATGGTGTCAGGGGGCTGTGGAAGATGGATTTAAAGATGAATGAACTGTGGGCCTGCCCCTCCTGTCCCGCTGCTCAGTTCTTCAAAACCTCCACTTGGACAGGAAGGGCTGGCCCAGGTGGCAGGCAGAGATTGTCTGTGGTTTGGTTGCCCTTGTCTGGGCCTTGCGGGCTCTTGGGATCTCAGGGAAGGAGGCAGAGGTCACAAGCCTTGTCACCATCCTTCTAGCAGCTTCCTTTCTTCCTACAGAACCTTGACTTCGGTTGACCCCTTCTATCGAGACACGCCTCATAGCAACCGCTACACGGCTACTAGCTGAGTCTTGAGGGGTAAGGGGACAGGATACCCTCCTGCCCACTCCCCAGGGGAAGGCCTCACTGTCCAGATTCTTTCCCAAGCCCTGGGTTGAGTTAGGCTTTGAGGGATGGGAGTCAGGACGGCCTTTGTTTCTTCTGGAGAGTGTTCACAATCACCCTAGGGCCCCCCTCAGACCTTGTCTTTGTTCCTTCTGCCCAGGTTTGTCGTGATGGGACAAGCTGCTTTCCCTATGCTCCCCCAACCCCCCCCCCAAGTTACTTTCCTAAGGAAATAAAGAACACTGAATCAGCACAGTATTGCAGTTATTGTGGGACAGGGTGGTGCTGGGCAAAGGTATTGAGCTGGGGTGTGTCTGGGTAGAGGGTTCAGGGCCAGATTTGGAGCCAGGGGACTGGTTGGAGCATCTGAGTCACAGTGGCTCCACAAACAAGATGCATCAGTGTTTCCTGCCCTGTTGAGATAAGCCCCTCAGCTCGTGCTGTCTAGGATAGTGACCAGTCAGGTCAGGGTGGAGGTGGGCTCCAGGGGAGGGGCAGAGGGCAGGTGGAATGAGGGACCAGTTACCGAATTACCTCTCTAAAACAGGAGCACAGATTAAAGCAGGACTTTGGGGGACCCACTGAGAGCCTCAGAAGGGAGAAATATATAGGGGTAGGCCGGGAAAATACCAGAGATGGAAAGGGCTCTGTGATGGATGGGCAGCTAGATGCAAGCACAGGTCGAGAGCTGATGGCAAAGGCTGGCTCTTCCTCCAGCCAGGCAGCCAGAGGAAAGCGCTGTCTTTTATGAGGACAAGAACAAGTTGTTTGTTAGAGGGATGCCCCACTGAGCACAGTCCCCAATGAGCAAATGTGTGGGAAGATGGGGCACCTGGGCCCCAGAGCTCCTTGCCTGCAAGGCAGAATCTAGCGGGCTCTCAGCACTCGCCTGTCACTCAGCCAGGTGTTTGCTCAGTGCACAACTGTGCAACTGTATGATGTGACTCTATCAGCAACAACTGCTCACCTCGGGAGCCTAGGTCCTAAAGAGGTGTGGAAGTTCTAGGGGTCCTGGAGGGCAGTCACATGGCAGCAGTACAGAACTTGGGGGTATCCTCCCAAAGCCTGGGCTGGCATGAGAAGGGCACGGCCACTCGGGGGCCATCAGCCATTCACTACCCCTGTATGTTCTTGTGTTTCTCAGCGGGTATTTATGTTGCAGTTTTGCTGGCTCTGGAGCCCAGCTGTACCCAGTGCAGTCCTGTGTAGCAGGTCTGGGGGCTGTCCATAGTCTGGCAGGGGCTCCATGTGGGCTGTGGGAGGCTCCAGCTGGTCCCAGGGTTGGAGGAGGGGAGTCAGGGACACACAGTCTCTGGGCTCTAAACACAGCCAGAATCAGGGACCAGTAACAGGCTCACAGGCTGTGCGTGGGGACTTGCTGGTCCATGGCCTACAACATTAGGGGATGAGTCACCAACCCAAGATAGTCCTGGGTCTCAACAATGTCTTGTCATAACTTCATAGTGAGGTGAGGGCATCTACCATTCATCTAGCCCCTCCCTTTTCAGACACACACACACACACACACACACACACACACAGAGTCAGCACAAAAGCACACACAAGCAGTTAAAAAGGACACAGAGCCCTGAAGACATCCATATACACAGGCACATCTATGCCAACAAAATGCAAATGCAACAGTTACACACTTGGGCACGGTGGCACGTATGTGAGGATCACTAGTGAGGTGGAAACAGGAGGATCAGGAATTTAAGACCATCCTCAGGTACGTGAGCCAGCTGGACTACATGAGACCTTGCTTCAGGAAAACATTTTTAAAAAGGCAATAACAAATAACGTGGACATGTGGACAACAACCTGGAAACACAAGAGGAACATGTACACATTATATGGATGTTCACATGAGCACCTACGATGCTTATATGTGCAGACACATGCACATTTAGACACAGTGATGACCAAAGACACAGGTATGCAGACATATGAGAATAGACATGTAAGGGGTGGGGGAGATGGCTTAGTTAGTAAACTGTTGCATATGCATGAAGACTTGAGTTTGGATCCCCAACACCCATGGACAAAAGCAGCCATAGTGGCATGTGTCTTCGGTCCCAGTGTTGGGAAGGCAGACAGGAGATCCCTGGAGCTTCTGGAGACAGCCTGACTGAAACCATGAGCGTTGGGTTTGGTGAGAGACTCTATCTTAAAAAAACAAGTTGGGGCCAGGTGGTGGTAGCACGCGCCTTTAATCCCAGCACCCAGGAGGCAGACGCAGGTGAATATCTGTGAGTTTGAGGTCAGCCTGGTCTACAGAGCAAGTTCCAAGACAGCTAGGGCTATTAAACAGGGAAACCCTGTCTTGAAAAACCTAAAAACAAAACAAAACAAACAAACAAACAAAAAAACCCCTCACATATTAAGGTAGACATTCAAGATAAAACTCTACCCCTCCCCAGGCATGAACGTACATGCATGTATGCACACACACATATATGCACACAAATAATGTGCATATAGCAACTTGTATAGCAAACACATACACATACACTGACACACACGTACACCCACACACATTCACTCCCCCAACCCTACCTTCTGACTCTCTTTCCCCATGAGTATCACTTTACGGCTCATGTTTCCTGCTTGTTCTATTATTCCTCTACCTGGCCCAACAGGAGACCTGGTGTTGGTGTCAGAGACAGTGGAGTCTGATAGCTCTCCTTGTTCTGGGCCTGCATGCCCAGTTTCCAGGACGCATGAGGTGAGGCACCCAGTGCTGATTCTTGAGTGGGGGCTGTGGATTCTGCCTCTGAGGAAGGGTGAAGAACACGGTGTGACCCTGAGTTTCTGTTTCTACGTACAGCGGGGACTGCAGCCTGTAGGCAGTCCAGGGGCCCTTGTTCAGGAACTCTGTGAAGACAAGGTCTAGGTACTGGGAGCAGGAAGGATGTCGAGAAAGGGTCAAGACTGAACCATGGTGGTGGTTGTAGGGTCCCCCCTGGTAGGCCTGAGTTGTCTCAGGTCACGTAGTCATCAGGGATATGAGTGAATAAAACACACTGGTAAGGAGTGGAGTGGCAGCTAGAGCCTGGGAGGGTGACTCCATCCCAAGTCAAGCTTGCTCCCTTAGAGACCTTTGCAATGGGTCAATGGAAGCTGATGTCTAAGAGGGCAGCGAGTGATGGGCAGAGCCTGGGCCATGGCTAGGGCCTTAGAAATGGGCACTCTGGAGAAGGCGGGCTGCTCAGATCTGAGGACCTTGCTCATGGTCCTCCATATTCATCTCCTGGTGGGTTAAGACTCAGCAGGGGCCACAAACAGCATCTGTCTTGTTCACAGCTCACACACCAGAGCCCAGCACAGTGCTGTCTAGAATATTTGGAAGAACATGGTGAATATAGGTGGATGGATGGATGGATGGATGGATGGATGGATGGATAGATGGATGGATGGGTCGGTGGGTGGGTGGAATTACACTGTCTGCCAATGGAAGTACCAGTTGTGGGTTTCTGGGTGTCACCTGCCCTGACTACCATGGGATGTTCGCTAGCAGGCCTCTACTGTGCCACCTGCTTAGCCACATTGGCTGTGACCCTCAGGATGTCATCCATCCTCTCTGACTGATCCTAGCCTCCCAGCTGATCCTGTTGGGGTAAAGGGACCATATATTCCAACCCAGAGGGTGAGCAGTCCGTCTGTCTAAGCAGGCAGGAAGGCTGTCCCTCAGCAGGGCTGGGTCCCAGCTGTTCCCAGGGTCACACACTGTCAGACCTTTGTGACAGCTGACTACCGTAGATCTTCCATATTGCTTCCTTCCCCACACCATAGATATCTTAGAGAAGGTTCTAGGGGTGCCATGCTCATGATTAACCTTTATTAAGCTCCCACGGCTTGCCAGGTGCTGAGAATATTCTGTGGGCCTCCCCGCTCTGAAGTTAGAGCACAGAGCGTCTCCCTGTGGGGGCACATTGAGGATACATGTAGGCAGCGCGGTGACGGCATTGGGGTGGGGGTGCGGTGTAGGGCAAAGAGGGAGTGAAGCTGGGTCAGGCCATACCTCTGACGCACAGGGACATGTGTGAGGCTGTTGCCCGTCACAGCAGCATGGCAGCTGATGTTGACAGGTACCATCTGGCCTGGAGCACGTGATGGCACAGAACCAGCAACTCACGGGCTTGACAGCTGGCCAGCTGGGAAAACAGGGCTCCCAGGAGAGTGGAGGGGAGAGGTGTTGTTCAAAGGCATCTGCCTGTGGGAACTGGAGGCTCTGGGCGGGTTGGGGGCTGAGGATGGCGGGCATGACACATACAGGCAGATGGAGTACATGAAACTTCTCCGATTTCCTCTCTGACCATCTGGAGAGCCACCCATTCCCCAGGAATTGTTCCCCAAACAACCACACAGGCAGAAGGGAGGAACTGGAACCAGGGGCCGCCCACTCGGGGTTTCTCTTGAAGGGTCAGGGCCTCTGAGTACTTCTGGCTTCCTCCACATGCTGCTCCAAACAGCTCTGCCAAGAAAGGAGTTTGAGGAACACATGTCCTCTCCCAGCTCCAGAGACCTTTGGAATAATGAGGTCAGCCTGAGCCGAAGAGAAGCAGCCACCTGCCCAAAGTCTTGTGACTTCGTGAGCAAATACTGTCTCTGGCCCTTCTGATCAGGTCACTTATTGGCAGCATGGGAGGGGTAGGAGCCTCGAAGCTTCTCATTTGCAGCCAGTGACAGTAAGGGCTTCTTCTATGTTTGTGCTAAGTGGAGAGAATGTGAAGATATGTGTTAGAATGTGTAAGTGTTTGTGTGTGTTTGGGTGAAGTTCGAGGTAAACAGGCAAGTCAGAGAGGCAACCACCCACGTGACCTAAGCTCGAATGATGCTGAGCTGTTTTCAGCGGAGATGCTATGACCACCAGTGTCCAGTGACAGGGTGTGAACCTAGGCACACAGTCTTAGAACAGTTACCTTCTCCCACCTGGGCCCTGGCACCCTAGACAGAAGGCTCATACTGACAACCCAGGGCAAACTTATCCCTGGGCCCATAGAAACAGCATCCGGTGGTACAGGAGCTCCTCGGTTCAAGGTAGAAGGTAGGTGTAGAGTGAGGGATGGGTGGGGGTGGCTCATGTGACTCCCAAAATGATCGCAGCCTGGCTCTCAAAGTTCCTTGAAAGACACAGAAGCCAATTTGATGACCTTATTCTATATGTTAAAATTATGCTTTATTTATTTATTTCGTGGGGGGGGGCTGAGTGCCAATGTGCCACAGCTGTCCTAGGTCAGAGGTCAGCCTGAAGGAGTTGATTCTCTTTCCACCATTTGAATCCAGCTCAAGTCATCAGGCTTGGTGGCTGGTAAAATGACCCTCTGGACAACCCTGTTGACTTGATGCCCTATTTTATTTTATTTTATTTTATTTTATTTTATTTTATTATTTTTGAGGGTCAGAGTCCCACTGCATATCTCAGGATAATGTCAGTTCCATAACAATTTTTTAAAACATAATTTGTTATTCTTAAATTTTTTAAGTGCATTGATGTTTTTCCTGTATACATGCCTGAGTGAGGGTGTTCGATTCCTGGAACTGGAGTTACACACAGCTGTGAGCCGCCATGTAGGTGCTGGGAATTGAACCCAGGTCCTCTGGAAGAACAGCCAGTCTTCCTAACCACTGAACCATCTCTCCAGCCCCTATGATGTCCTTTGGCCTATGACATCCTATGACAACGTTGGGCTTCAATCTACCAAATGCTGGGACAGCAGATAGCCATGACAGTTGAAATGCAGGGCGCTATGAGTGTCCAAACCCTCTCCTCCCGACCACACAGCAAAGAAACATAATTAAATATTTTAGAGGTTTTGAACTCTCACATAATCCTCAAGTGGACACAAGGGCAAGACTTAGAGGCACACAGTCATCCTCTCTGCTCCCGAGCATCCCTATTGCTCTGGTTATAGCCCAGGCTACTCCCCTCCATAGGCAGGGTCCTGCTTGGCTGTTCTCTCTGCTTTAAAACCCGTGTGGTACTTATTGGGGGAGATTCTGGGGACAATGTAAGTCACATACCTGTGCCCAGCTTTCAAGATATGCTGGGTGTTCTAGAGAGCTGTATATTGTTGTGATAAAACTCCATGACCAAAATCAACCTGGGGAGGACAGGGTTAATTTCTTCTTACAGCTTATAGTCCATCACCCAGTGAAGTCGGGGGAAGGGACCTCGAGGGAATTGAAGCAGGGGCTCCTTGCTGCCTTGTTCCTCATGGTTTGCTGAACCTGCTTTCTTATGGCATGCAGAACTGTTTGCCCAGGGGTTGTACCACTCACAGTAAGCTGGGAGCCTACATCTCACTATGTAACTGAGGCGTAACTCAGTTGAGAAAGTGCTTACGTATTACACACAAGCCCTGGTTTTGATCCCCAACATGATTTAAAGGTGGTGGTGGCAGCACATACCTGTAATCCTAGCACTTGGAAGACAGCCACAAAAGGATCAGCAGTTCAGGGCTACCTCACATATAGCGTTCAAGTCAAGCCTGAGCTGTAGTACATAAAACACTGTCTCATGGAAGAGAAGAAGGGGAGATAGATAAATGATGGATGGATGGATGATAGATAGATAGATAGATAGATAGATAGATGATAGATAGATGATAGATAGATAGATGATAGATAGATAGATAGATAGATAGATAGATGATAGATAGATGATAGATAGATAGATAGATAGATAGATAGATAGATAGATAGATAGATAGATAGAGGTGTTTGTGTTTGTGTGTCTGTGTGTTTGTTTGTCGGGGGCATATGGAGATCAGAGAGCAATATTGTAGAGTCATTTCTCGCCATCTTTGTAATTCTGGGATCAACCTCAGGTAGTCAGGCAAACAAGGCAAGCACTTTTTTTTTCCCACTGAGTCGTATTCTTGGCCTGCTTTGGGCTTTCTTGAGACAGGCTTTAATGCATATCAATTAGCCTCCAACTTGTTATGTCACCGAAGCTGGCCTTACCTCCTGATCCTTCTGCCATCACCTCTCAACCGATGGGATGGCAGGTGAGTATCACCACATACGACTGTTTCCTTGGTGTCATTCATCATGACCCATCCTCCTTCAACTGCCCAGAACCACCCCTGCAGCTGGCTTATGACCTCTACTGCTCAGTCCCTTTGAGCCTGCCACCCTGTGCCTTGACGCATCTGTACCCATCTCAGGGCTTCAGAAACGTCGGCTTTGACACTGGTGGTGAAAGAATCAGAGGACAGCTAGCTCACCTCTGCCTCTGCTACAAGGCTTCTCTGATAGGTGGGTCACATTCTCAGGCTTCAGAACTGGCTCCCTGTGTGCTGGTGACCCCCATCCAGATGGGGCTTCTTTCTTACCCCCTTGGGCATCTTGGCATCTTGGAGGTCAGGGCCCTTTTCCTCCCTCTCACCTGCAGGTCCAGCCTGGAGGTTCTTTTGGGTGGACCCTTGGCTTCTGTGATGATGCATGCTGTTCCTCTCCAGAGCTTATGGGCATCAGCTGTCTGCTGTCAAATTCAAAGGCAGGCTTTCCGACCTACAAAAATTCTTTTTCTTATCCAAACCCTGGCTGTTGTAAGACTCTGTATTCTCAGCTCTGGATTTCAAAGCCTCTTTTGCAACTCTGAGCTGAGGATTTGCCTCTTTGTTCTGGTTCCCTTGGAGAGTAGCAGGCTTGGAAGCAAACTCGGCTTATGAATGGAGAGGAACGAAGGGAAGGGAGTGTCTTCTGAGGAACCTCTGGTCCTGAGTTAATGCCTCCCTTGATCAAGCACCCAGTCCTGAGCTTCATGTAGATCCCCCAGGGCAGAGTGGTTCTGCTCCTTGTGGACTGGAGGGGGAGGGAGGAGGAGACCACACTTTAGAAAGTGCCAAAAACCAGGTTGGAAGACGGTTCAACAGGTAAGAGCACTTACTGACCAAGCATGAGGTTCTGAGTTCAAACTAGAATTGGGGGTGGGGGTGGGGTTGTCCATCCTGAATTATCTATCCCTAGATATCTCAGTGGTTAAAGCACTTGCCTCACAAGTGTGGGGACCAGAGTTTGACTCCTCAGAATTGGATAAATGCTGGGTGGCTCCCCCTGTGCCCTCCTCCCCAATTCCAGCCTCAGAAAGCAGAAACAGAATCCCCAGAAGCAGCTCTGGGCTTCTTTGAGAGCCCTTGTCTCATTGAATAAAGAGGAAGAGTAAATAAAGATGACTCCCAGCATCAACCGTGGTCCTCTGCATGCATATACACCCCATGAACAAATACTACCCACGTGTGTGACTTTATACCACATATTACACTCAGGGGTGTAAGGGAGAGAAAGAGAGGGGGAGAGAGGGAAGGAGGGAGGGAGGGAGGGAG
>NW_004949154.1:727821-782068 GCF_000317375.1 Microtus ochrogaster | reverse complement strand
GAGAGAGAGAGAGAGAGAGAGAGAGAGAGAGAGTAGGGAGTACCCAGGATCTACATAAAATGGGTATGGATCTATGCCTCTGGGACCCCAGAGCTGGAGTAAGGTGAGGGGTGGAGACAGAGGATCTGGGGTTTGCTGACCACCAGCCTAGCTCCAGGCACAGTGACAGACCCTGTTTCAAGGGAACAAGGAAGAAAGTATTCAAGTAGGACAATCAATTTCTCCTCTGGCCTTTGCACATAGATGTGTGCACCTGACACACACACCTGCGTGGAAATGTCTTTACTTAGGGACAGGCTTTTGTGTGTGTGTGTGTGTGTGTGTGTGTGTGTGTGTGCTTGTTCACATATTCATGTGTATGTAGATACAAGAACACATGTGTACACGCATGGTTTTGGAGGCTAAAGGACAACTTGAGTACTGTCCCTCAGAGGCCATCTACCTTGTTTTCTGCGACAGGGTCTCTCACTTGCTTGGAACTTGCCAATTAGATCTGGCTGACCCATGAGCCCCAGGAACCCGTCTTCATCAGCCTCTCCAGTGCTGCGGTTTCAAGCACATGTCACCCACCACACAGCTTTTCACGGGTGTTCTGGGGATAAGAATCAGGTCTCCATGGTTTGGGGACGAGTACCTCACCAACGAATGCCTTCCTGATTCTACGACAAAGTAAGTGCCTCCCTGGCCTACACTCGCCTCCGGCTCCTTCTCCAGGTGTAAGGAGCAAGGTTTGGATGAGGAGCTCAAGTGGACAGGAGACCATGAGAACAGAAAACAGGGAGGCACCCGACTCTCCTAGAGCTCACTCCCTTAACAACCTTCAGTCCAACACCCCATGACAGGGTCACCTGATCAGGAAGCCATTTTGTAGCATGGTGACCCACTAGGACCCACCATGATAGCCTGGGTCCACCATGTCCACCACTCCCTCTTTGACCTCTGTTGCTGCAGGTCTCTTGTCCCTGGGGGTGGAAGGTGTAGGCCGATGGCCATGTGCTAGGGTTCCATGGAATGTGATCCGAAAGCCATGTCTGGGTTCATGTTTCACTGGGCTGGAGGACAGGCGCTGCAGACTGACCCGGCCCTGGGAACTCCATTCCACTGTGTATTTCAGGGCTCCGGGATAGCAGTAGGCTAGAGACTGCCTGTAATTTGCTATCAGGAAACCCTGAACCTGGGTCCTCTGGACTTGGGAACCTCTTTGTTCTTTTGAGTCTGCTTTGGGGCTGCAAGACTCTTAGTTGCAGGATGCCTCCGTACCTCAGTTAAGCAAATGCAGAATCCTCGTGCTGTGATGGGGGGGGGGTTGTTCTGTTTCTCAGCCACTCTTTGTCCTCTCCAGCTACAGCGACATCTTCAGGTGGGGCACACTGGATATCTTGTTTTCAGGCAGAGAACAAGCATTTAGGCACACTGGGAGGTTTCTCTGATGTTTCCCCGGCCAACTGAGTCACTGATCCAAGGTGTGAAAATTTTGACTTCATGCACCTCAGCTTTGACTCTTGCCAGCTGTGTGACCTTACTCAGGCTGCTTACCCTCTCTGAATCTGTTTCCTCATCTGTAGAGTGGGAGGGTGGTGGGGGATACAGTACCTGCCTGGTGGATCGGCAGTGAAGGATAAATTAGACAGCCCGTAGGTGCTCAGTACCTGACAACGCTCATTATCGTGTGGGAGAGAACCAAGACGAGAGGGGGATGCCGTGCAGGCGTCTTCCTGCAGCTGTTGCTCAAATGCATGGTCTCTGCTGCAAGTCTCTCAGTGACCTCGTATTCAAAGTCAGCACCAAAGGCAGATGCTGCCTCCACGCCTTCCCCCTCTGCCTCATCTGCCGCCACACCCTGGTAACTCCTGGGCTGCTCTGCCCATCCCAGACCTACTTCCACTCCCTGAGCTCCTTCAGGAAGGAGCCTCTGTACACATTTTCCTGCCTTACTCTCACCTTCTCTTTTCCTTGCTCAATGCTCC
Source organism: Microtus ochrogaster (assembly GCF_000317375.1). NCBI lineage: Eukaryota > Metazoa > Chordata > Mammalia > Rodentia > Cricetidae > Microtus > Microtus ochrogaster. The sequence goes on along the minus strand of NW_004949154.1, from coordinate 780,101 downwards.
TTTCTTATTGTAGCCTCCCTTGGTCACTGGGGTGTCCACTCACCTCTTTCCCTCCTCCTCCTCCTCCTCTTCCTCTTCTTCCTCTTCCTCCTCCTCCTCAATCCTTGCTTTGTTCCTCCACAACCCACCACCACCCCTTTTCCGTTGACTCTCTCCACTGGCAGAATACCGCCCTCAGAGGTACAGACTGTAACCTTGGTGTGTAGATTCATAGCAATCCCCAGTGCCCAGGCCTAGAAGCCGGTATTGGATGTTTTTTTGAATGAATACCTTAAAGACCACGGGGAATTAAGTTCTGGCTGGTGAAGGTAAGGGGACAGCCCTGTGGCATGAAGAAGCCATCACTTTCCTTTTCCCAAGACGAGAGGATTAGACTTGATCTGTAGGAGACCAAGAACTCATGAGGCTGAGTATATCAGGAGGAGAGTCCCTTCTGCAGGGCTTTTGGAAGCCAGGGTCTCTAGCTTCATGCAGATATTAAGAACATCACCCACGCCCATGAGACAATGAGCCCTCTCCTTGCCCTGACATTTTCTAATTGGTTCTAATAAGCTGGAGTCTTTGCTTTCTAAGAACCTCCAGCAATGTGACTTTCTGTGTCAAGTCTTTGCCAGCAGGCAGTAGCCCTGGCTCAGGGCAGAGAGGGTGCGGCACACAGGAGGAGCCTAGGCAGGGTTAGCAGGGGAGAGGTGCCTGCAGGGACACAGAAGGGGAGACAAAAAGCCTCCTTCTGTGTGGTCTGTCAGTTTTTTGTTCTTTTCTTTAAAAGAAAGCAGATTTAGAACAAGCATAAGAAAATGTGAACAAGCGTGAATGCCGGAGACTGGGTACAGAGACATTTATCTCTAAGAGCACTGAGCTGCTTTTGTATTAAAAAAAAAAAATCCATATAGATTTGAGGGGTGGGATAGGATTATTATAGCTGGTGGCTGGCAACAGAGAGTCCATTTTAAACTGGGGATTTGTCCTTCAGGTATTTTTGAAGTGCGTGTGAACAGAGGGCATAACTGGGCCTGGGCTGAAACCTAGAGCTCTCAGATCCCTGGCTCCTCCTTGCAGGTCTCACTTTCCTCCACTCCTGGGAAGTGGGGAAAGGCTGAGGGGCCCCATGCTGCGGTGAAGCTAATTCATTAGTGACACCTCAACAGGGACCAGGCTCCTGCAGTGCCAGCGTGACTCATTGAGATGATTGCTTCACTGCCAATCTGCGTGGGCCCTGAGCGCAGCAACACATTTTACCTTTACCCACTGAGAAGGACCTGGTGGGAGGGAAAGGTACAGGATCTACCCAGAGCAAGAAAAAGACCCAGAGGAAGCAGAGGGCTGGCCTCCGTGCTCCTAACTCCAGGAGCAATGCCTGGCTGGTACAGGAGCAGAGGCACTCACAGGGCTTCTGGGATGCCCACAGAGCCCAGGAGGGCTGCCTGGTGCTGCAGTGCCAGCCTGAGCATGTGGTGAGGGTGGGCTGACTAGGTTCCCTCCTCCACATCGAATGTCCCTTGATAAAGATGCTGAAGGGATGTAGGGGGTTGGGAGGTAGTCATGCCTGGCTCCCTGGTACGTGAGTACCCACCTTCTCTGAGAAATCCTCTCATGTAAGGAGAAGGGAGAGTACTGGATTGGGACTTAACACAGTCTAGGAACTTGAAGTTGAACCCTGCCTAGCTGGGGCTGGATCCCTTACCTTGGCTGAGGTCCCCACATAATTTTATTAGTTTTCCCAAGGATAGAGCGTACACGGCTGTTTCCTAGTAACAGCCTGCCTCTGTCTGTGTCTCCCATTATCTGCTCACCCCAAGAAACGCCTTGCTTGAAGACCACTGTTATTGCTCTACCCTTCTGTTCCTTTAGATCACAAATATCTATTAAGGATCAGAGAAGGAGAACCCAGGAGTGAAAAAAGGATTTTCTGGGTGGTTTCATCTCTAGGAAATTTAAGAGCAAGCCAAGTTTGACCCCGGATGATAGATGTCGTGATCAAAGTTGCCTCTGGGGTGTGGAAGAGGTGTGCGGGAACTTTTGGGTAATAGAAATGGGACATACGGACTGGGGATGTAGCTCAAGGCTCTGGGTTTGATCCCCAGTACCACGTAATCAGAACTTAGTGGTGCACACTTGTAATCCCAGCATTAGGGAGGTGGGAGGACCAGAAATTGGGAGGGTAGCCCGAGCTATGTGAAACTCACAAAGGAACAAAAGCTTAAAACAAAACAAAACAAAAAGCCGATGACAACATTTTTCAAAATACACTCAATAGCACTGAAGGACAACCCCAGCCCTTCCTTCTTTATTTCATTATTTTTAAATTTCCAGATAGATTCTTGCCCAGTCTGGGTAACACAGCTGGGGTGGCAGGTGTGAGTCACCCTATCCCCCTTTTATTGCCTCCATTCTGAGACAAGGGCTTGCTATGTATCCTGTTAGCCTTAAATCATTATATTGCTTTGGCTGACTCTGAACTTGCAAAACCTCTCCAGTTTCTGCTCTGAGAAAGTTCTGGAATTACAGGCCTTAGCCATCACACCTGGGTTCTTGCTGTGTGTTGTTGCTCAGGCTGGTTGACCAGCTTGGGCTGTAGAGGTGAACCAACGTGTCTTAACGTTGAGATTGTCGGGATGGTTTGGAGGACACTAAGGGCTGTCCCAACAGCCGGGTCAGAGAGGGCAGGGGGAGGAGGTGTGAGGTCTGTTGACTGAGTCCCACAGTGCCACCTCTTGTCATTGCACAACCCTCTAACAGGTTTGCCTAATCCCTGGAGGCAGCTTTCCTCCTCATCTCTATGGGATTAGTAATTCCTTTCTCCTAGTTTTGGCATTGTGAGTCAGAAACTCTGTTGAGGAAAAAATCCCCTGGAGGGGTGGGGTGGAAGGATGTGTTTTCTTTTACTGGGAAATCAGATGGTTAGGAGTTAGGGCTCTTGAGTCACCCGGCTTGGCTTCAAAAGCCAGTTTTGTGTTTTTTTTTTTTCGGTCAACCAGCTAAAGTCCAATCTCTTAGGGCTTCACTCAGTGCCTCTATCTTTAAAATATGGGTAGTAGTTTTGCGCAAAGAGCCGGGCACATGGATCATTGGCAGAGTGGAAGGTCGAGGAGGCAGGTCAAAAGGCTGTTGGCGAGAGCAGCAGAGACACAGAACCAAGGTGATTATCGTTAGTGGCACTCAAAGGTGGTTGTTCCAGTCCTCCGCCCACCACAGTCACACGCAGACCTTGGGTATCCTCGGGCGGGCCTGGTGGATAGCAGCTGCGGGTTTGGAGTGTGAGAGCACCAGCAATGGGCGAAACCCGGCGAGGGCGGAGTCAGACATAGTCCGGCAAATCCTCAGATCTAAAAAAGGCCAGAACATAGCATTGTTCGTAGTTAGTCCAAGATAGTCTTGAAGTGACCCCCCCTCCGCCCCACTTACTGAACGACTGGTCACATGCCGCTGGATGTGAACCAAAAAGCAAATGACCTCGCCTTCCGGTCCTCCTCCAGTGTCCCTCTTCAATTTCTTCAGTCCCAGGTTTCTTCCTCCTGGGTCCACTCGCCTTGAGGCACACACACTATATCAAGTGGCACGCTGAGGCAGGTGTAGACAGCGTCGGACGTCGGGGTTCAGCGCTAACTGGTTGTGTGCTAAGTTTGCGCTCAGCGACTGCCTTTGGCTCGGCTAGCTCCCGGCGGGGCTAACTAGCCGGGGATCCGCTTCAGTTTCAGGACCCCATTCCCGCGGGCCGCCTTGGCCACGCCCCACCCCGCCCACTCTCTGCCTCATTGGCAGCCGCACGCGCGTCGGGGGTTGCCAAGGCGACGGGTCGCTAAGCTGCGAGTCAGCTCGAACTCTAGCCAGTCGGCCTCCGGCGGAGGCAGCGGGGGAGGCCAGAAGGCGGGCGGCCGAACGCGGTGCCGGGCGGCGGGGCCCAGGTGGGCGCCTCCTCCCGGCACGGCCCCCCTCCCGGCACACAGGCAGGCCGGGGCGGGGGGCCCCCGAGGCCGGAGCAGCCCAGGCCCCGTCGGGGCGGCCGGGGTGGGGCGATGCCGGGTGGTGGCAGCGGCGGCCCGGGCTGGGGCCCGTGACCATGGGTATCGCGGAATCCACGCCGGACGAGCTGCCGTCGGACGCCGAGGAGCAGCTGCGCAGCGGCGAGCAGCAGCTGGAGCTGAGCGGGCGGCGGCTGCGGCGGCTGCCTAGCGCCGTGTGCGCGTTGAGCCGCTTGCAGAAGCTGTATGTGAGCGGTACGGGGCTGCGCGAGCTGCCCGAGGAGATCGAGGAACTGCGCGAGTTGCGCATCCTGGCGCTCGACTTCAACAAGCTGGAGCGCCTGCCCGACGGCCTCTGTCGCCTGCCGCGCCTCACGCGTCTCTACCTGGGAGGCAATCGGCTGCTGGCGCTGCCACCCGACTTTGCGCAGCTGCAGAGCCTGCGCTGCCTGTGGATCGAAGGCAACTTCCTGCGGCGCTTCCCGCGGCCGCTGCTGCGCCTGGTGGCGCTGCAATCGCTGCAGATGGGTGACAACCGGCTGCGCGCGCTGCCCGCGGAGCTGCCGCTCATGACGGGCTTGCGTGGCCTCTGGCTCTACGGCAACCGCTTCGAAGAGTTCCCGCCCGCGCTGCTGCGCATGGGCCGGCTGCACATCCTGGACCTCGACCGCAACCGCCTGGGAGGCTTCCCAGACCTGCACCCACTGCGTGCACTGCGAGTTTTCTCCTACGACCACAACCCGGTCACTGGACCCCCGCGTGTGGCAGACACCGTCTTCTTAGTTGGCGAGGGCGCCGTCGAGCGCATGGCTGAGCGAGACGAGCCCATTCCGCGGCCGCCACCCCGGCGGCCAGTCCGGGCCTTTGAGGATGAGGAGGAAGAAGACCTGCTCATAGGAGGCGCAGGACCCAGGGCCCTGGGGCCCGCCAGGGACAATCTCCGAGCCTTGGAAGCCCCTCCAGGATTGGGCACCTGAACCTCTGCCTTGAGTGATGGGCTTGGCCACTCTGGCAGGAGGGGCTCTAGGAAGCCGTGGCTGTCTGGATATAGGGTGCCGCTGGGCCTCTTGGGGCAGTGAAGGAGTGGCACTGAGTGAGCTACCTGGCAAAGGCCTTAGGCTATCTTCAGAGACTTCTGGGTAGTAAGAAAGACCCCGGGCGGACCTCTGGGCAATTTTCAGACCAAGAAGTCTGGGATAGAGTCACTGATGGTACAACAGATGAGCGGGTTCTCACCTGGAACCAGGTCACCACTATCCACAGAGTCATCCCCACTCTGACACTGGATGCCCAGGGTGCCTATCACTTTCATCTGGGGTTCGGATCGCCTAGGCCTACTCTAGCTGTTGCTGGAGTCATTACCTCTGTGGTGAATTGTATGGAGGCAAAACTTGCCGTGTGTGTGTGTGTGTGTGTGTGTGTGTGTGTGTGTGTGTGTGTGTGTGAGGGGGGAGGTTCTGGCCAGAGATAGGACATAGGGACTGTCCAGGACAGAAGCAGGACACACCTTAGCTTCCCTCGGCTCTCCACCAGGTCCCCGATATCTGTACGGAGCACAGAAGACAGGGTCTCCACTCCACCTTTGCTTCTGATCTCTTCTCCCATCATGTGCTGAGAGATTGCTGGGCAAAGAGATCTTCCCTCTCGTACAATCTGTGCCCTCAGATGCCAGGTTTGAAAAGAAGCCACTGTGCCTCTAGGGCTCCTACCCCGAAGAGAGGGCTCTGCTCTCTAGGAGGCTGCTCCCACTCTCCATTTCCTTACATGGGCACAGCCAGGGTGGCTGGCACAGCATGGGGCACTGGACAGGCACTATGTGCCTCTACTCCGTCACCAGGGACAGCCTCCGAGGGGGTGAGGAGACAGGCTTTGCAATTCCCAGGGTCAGATCCAAGCAATAACAGGAGGAAGGGGCCAGAGGACACTCAGGGACACTGTCAGGGGCTGGAGCCCCAGAAGGTAGTGTTTTCTTTAGGAAGAAAAAAAAAAAACCTGATTGCAAACATAAATTATATTTCTTGGAGAAAGAATGTGCGTTTCCCACATGTCTATTTATTTATAAGTCTGGGAGCACCAAGTTCCACTGCTGTGGGTGCACCTCCCCCACCCTTGTGCCCCGACTCTGTGTCAGAATGACCCTGGCCAACTGTTGTGTCCTTCCTGTCTGGGGAACAAGTGCGGGCTGCAGAAAGAAATGGTGTTGGCTCCCTGAAGCTGGTCTCCTGGCATCTTTGGGTGTCGCCTTCCCCATTCTGGCTCACAACCCTACCCTAGGTTGTGCCGTGGGGGTCATCTGCAGCTTAGTTCTCAGGTTCTGGTTCTGGTTCTCCCACCAGCTGGAATCGCACCAATACTGGCCCCTCCCACTCGCTCTGTGACTGTGCTTGCTCCCTTCTCCTTTGCCTTTCTCAGCCTAAGTTCCCTCAGTTTTGGCCTCTATCACCATGGCAATGAGGGCTGATGTCATATGAGGCCAAACGGTCAGGCTCAGTCCAGTAGCTGGGCTCTGGGTAAGGAGGAGGCTGGGCGTGGATCTGGAGTGAGCTAAGACTGTGGATAGAAAGGGGGAGAAGGTGGGGAGTTTGGAAGCTGCCTCTTTTACAAAGGGTAAGAGTGCGGGACCCAACTGTAGGCTTTGTCTTTGTTGAGATGCTATCAAGGCCCTGGGCCTTCTTGGGGTCTGGTGACTTAGCAGTAAGGATTTGGGAGGTGAGGTTAACAGATGGGTTTGGCAAGCACTCCAGCCCATCAGGGACTGACCCCCTGAACCAGAACTTGTCCGGTACAGGGAAACCCCTGTGGACCAGGTCTGGCCCCCTCCTAGTTCAGCTGTTGGTTGAGTGATCCTGATTAAGTCTTGATCTTAGTCCCCCGAGCCTCAGTTTCTCCATCTGTCCGATTCTCCAACCTAAGACTCTGCACGTCGTTTAACCACCATCCCTTTGTGTGGAACTCCAGGTCAAGGTTTCCTTCCTTTCTGATGTTTCTGCTCCCCTTCCCTGGCTCACCTGAGGCCAGATGGTCTGGAGAGTGCCCTACAATGGATTCCCCTGGGCCATCCTGAGGCATTCAGATCCCTCTCCCGCTCCATTTTTTCCTTTGTCCAGCTTGGCATCCTTATCTATAGCTGTTTACCGACCAAGTGGGAGCTACGGAAGCTGATGGAAGCACATTCCGTGTCTTCTGGAAAGTTTGGTTAGAGTTCCTGCGGATGTCTGCCAGCACTGTTAGGAAGCTCTCTGAGGAAATGAGGGCACCTGGGGAAGGAAGGTCTGTTGAAGTAGTTCCCCGGATACTACTTCCCTTGGTGGTGGAGAAAGCACTGTGTGAGGGGTCCCAACATCATCGCCACCCTTACTTGGCCCCTGGGAAGAAGGAAGAGACGTGTGACATTTACAGCCTCATCTGTGGTCCCCACAGTCTCAGGGCAGTTAAAGGTGGGACACATCGGGAGGGAACATGGAGGCTCTAAGGAGTTGGGTGTGTGTCAGGTCGGGACAGAGGCCAAGAGTGCAGGAGGGGAGGCCAAAGGAACACGAGAGTAGGGCAGAGGAGGCGACAGGGCAAGAAACAAGCTGAGGAGTTTGTGACCCGTCCATTGGCCTATTTGTGGACTCCGCTACCCAGTGCTCAGTTAAGGCTATGAGAGAGCACCCCATCCTTGGCTGGCAGGCAAGTTGGCAAGCGAGATGGAGGAGAATTATAGCCTGTCTCCTCTCCTCTGACCCTCAAGTCTCCAGACTGGTTCCCAAGCCTGCGGACCAGCTGACCTCTTGACTGGCAGACAGGGTAGCAGATACTGGGATCTTAGCAGAGTTCTTTCCTAGCTTTGTTACTGTTCCTGCAAGAGATTGGTAAAGGGGGGACATGGGATGACTGGGAACTGGAGACCCTCCCCGAAAGCCCTTCCCCTCCTTCCATGCAGCCACACTGGCTTTCTTTGACATCTTTCCCAAAGCTTCCTCAAGACATCGGGGCACTGTGACTCTGAAGATGGACATTTATTACCACAGCCAGGCGTGCCTCACAGGACGTGAATTCAGACAGGGAACGCTGCCCAAGGGCTCACAATCTAAGAGACACCACACTCGCACACATGTGCACATACAGACACATACACAGGACTCAGACACGGGGAGTGGATGACTTCACAAGAAACAGATGGGGGTGGCTCAGGATAGGGCGTCAAGCATGTTCAGATTGTCCTTTGGGCTGTCTTTCTCAGAGAGGGAGAGGAGAGCCCAGAATTCAGAGAGGCCAGTGAGACCTTTGGAAGCAGTGTATCTGGGAGGGACTTGCAGGAGAAAAGTGGTCTCAGGCACATGAAGGGATGAATGGGTAGCTCAGAGCAGGCAGAGCAGGCGAGCCGGAGAAGTTCAGAGGCCCTGTGCCGGCGGCTAGGATCTGACACCTCTGCTTGCTGAACCGCCTCTGCTAAAGTTGTTTCCTGGATTTACTTTCCCAAAGAAAAGCTAACCCAAACCCAGGCTGGTTTAGGGTGCCCCTGAAGCTACTTACCTGACCCCAGGACTCCCTTCAACCCCTGGAATAGAAGCCAAAAACCTCTGCTTTTCATCCCCTTTCGTATGCCTTTGCACATCAGGCAAGCACTGTCCCAGCAGCACACACACACCTTTTAAAAGGGATGTTTGAAACATAGTGTAGGAAGTTGACAGGGCAGAAAGGCAAGGGTGGGAAAGCTTCAGAATGGGGGTAGTACAGACAGAGGAGGCAGCTGCTAGCCCCGATATGGGAGAACAAAGGGTCTGTGCCCCTTTTCACTCCAGAGTGGGGCAGGGCCCATGGAGATACGGGCTTCCCTTAGTGTCTATCTGAAGCAGATACAGTTTTCCTTCTGCAGTACCCTGAGAACTGGCAGGCCAGCTGCCCTGGACTAAGCAGGGAGTGGCTAGGAAATTATTGCTTCTTTGTGAATAGCAGACACCGAGGGCCCAGCAAAAGACATGGCTTGCCAGAACCACAGACAAAAGGGCACTGGAGTCCAATCTCACAGGCCCTCACCTTGGAACTTGCCAATGGGGCTTTTTAGATTGGAGAGGTTTTCTTCCAACCATAGAGAATCAGCCTAGACAACAGGTCAGAGAAAGGCCACAGGTCCAGCAGGCCAACCTAGATCTCAGCCTATGTTTCCTCCCCGCCCCCCCCCCCCAACCTGGAAGGAGACATTGTCCCCAAGTCATAGCAGCTGAGCAGGTGACGGTGAGGTGGTAGTTGGGGTCCCACCATTGCTTTTTCTGCCTACCTGGGATGGTGTTAAGGGTCCTCTGGGAAGAGAGAAAGTGTGTGCCCAGCTAGGTGAGCTCCAAAAGAGGCCCTGTAGATCTATAGGAGAGCTGACTACATCTAAGCATGACTTAGGCCTCACCTAGGACATGCAATGCTCCCTGTTGAGTGTGGAGATGACAGTCTAGATCTGAGGGTGGGCTGGAAGCTCAGGCAGGCCCAAGCCACTAATGAAAAATCAAGTCCCAGAGGTGACAAACTGAATGGAGATACCCCCAGGCTCCCCATTCTCCCCACTCCCAGCTTCTGCTTCCCTTGGAGGAAGAGAGGGCTGGAACCCACAGAGGAAATAGCCAAGGCCCTACTTTTTCACGATTCTTTATTTATCAGAACAGGCCTTGCCACAAAAAGCAGGGCCCATTCCCACAAAAATATGATTTGCAAAGAGGAAGATTTTGCTGGCTTAGAGGGTGCATATGGTGGAAAATTTTGTATGGTTCTTTTTCCCTTTTTTTTTTCTTCATTTCTCTTTGCTGTAATTTTTCTTTTTTTGTGATAGTGGATTTTTGTTTTATTTTTTATAAAACATTTGCGCTCAAGGACTCAAACACGATACAAACAGTTGCCACCAGTTCCCACCCCGGGGGCCCAGCTGAGCTGGGAATCCCCTTGGCTTTTTAATTTTTTTTTTTTAATTTTTATTTTTTGTGGCTGTTTTCCTTTGTCCCTTCCCTGGCCTCTGGTGCTGGAGGGCAGGTGGAGGGGTGTGCTGGGGCAGGTGGAATTTGTTATAGCAGTTACATGGAGAAGATGGTCACAAGAAAAGATACCTAAACGACATAACAGCTAAGTCTAGGGTGCCCACAAGATGTCAGGTGACACTCATAAAGGGGCTTGGGACACAGTGAAGAGACAGATTGGCTCTGGTGGTCCCTCGAGGCTCTGTGGGGTAGGGTGGATGGGCAGGTGGGCCTTGCTTTCAGGTGTCAGGGACAACTTGGCTCTGGGTAGCACCTTCAGAGCCCTCCTGCCTCGATCCCCCGGGTCAGGTGATAGTGGCCTCACAACCTCCCCCATGAGGTAGGTGAAGTATTATTACCATCATTTTACAGATGGAGAAACTGAGGCCCAGGGAGTGTGGGTGACTTGCCCAAGACCCTAGGAGGGTGGTAGCAGAGCTCTGGTGCCCTCCCCACCCTCAGGTTCCCCCCCTTCCCCTGCTCCCCAATTGCCCTAACTGTCCCATACCCAGACTCCTTCTCGGCCACTGCCTCTTGTGCAAACCCAGTCTGCTGAGTGCACCTTTTGGGGACCTCTTGCCGGTATCCCCCACTCCAGCTACACGTGGGGGCTGAGGAATTCCAGGTTGGGTCACCAGCGTCCCTAGGTAGGTCTCAGGGGAACCAGCTCTGTGGGTGATGCTCTCTGAGCTGATTGGCTAAGAAATGCAAGAGCGTGTCTCCCATAAACCCTGCCATTCTTACTCCAGTTGGCGGGAAGTTGGTTGGGCCCCTCAGATGGTCCTGTGGGAATGCTCAGGGAACTGAGGCAGGTGGAGTAAAGGATAGCAGCAATTTCTCTCTCACTTCCAGACTCCTGAAAGTCCCCTCCCCTATTTCCACACAGCCTCTGGGGTCCCTTTCTGGGGTCCCAGCTGGGCAAGGCCGCTGGGGCAGATCCCACTTAAAGCAAAAGCCGCAGTATAGAAACATTTAGATTTACAAGCAAAATGGGGAGCTATTTGTTTCACAATAGAATTCTTCAGCCTAAGCCTACAAATGATTCACCTAAAACATAAGAGATTCCTCCAGGTACCAGGGGACGGGGTGTGAAATTCAATTTAAGAACACTTTGCTATGGGTAAAAAGAAGACCTCACTGCTAAGAGCAGGAAGCTGAGCGTAAGGGGAACCCCACTAAAGGAAAATGTGCCCAAATATCTATGCTTCCACTGTGCTCTAGGTGTGTAGATCCAGGACAGAGCCTCTTCTGTCCCTGGGGTGGCAGGTTTGCCAGCCAGGGTAGAACTGTGGTCCCCAACTGTTACCACAGATGTGGTGGTCTGGTGCCACCTGGTGGTAGGTTCTGGGAATGTCCGGTTCCAGTCTGAACAGGTTTTGAGGCTCTGTCACAGTGGGTCTTCTCTAAAACAGCGTAAAGGGATGGTGGGACTTAAGAGGGAACATCCTGGAGTCTGCTGTTTCTTAGGGGAAGCCAGTTTTCCTCAGCAGAGGATGCGAGGAGAGACGGCGGCTTCTTTGGGTATGGCAACCTCAGACTCCTCGAATGTTCCCGGCTTCCTCTGTTTGCAAGGTGGGGGCAGGGCAGAAAGAGCTACTGCTCTGGGGGTGGCGGTGGGGAATAAGGGAGGGTGAGGGATATGTGTCAAGTCAGCCTGGAGGTTAGGGGTAGAGCAGACAATGAAAGGAATTGGCGGTATTGGGGTAAGGAGTGGGGCTGCGGGACTGTAGCCAAGCCAGAGAGTGTGGGGCAGATGCCAACTTGGCTGGGAAGGTGGGCTGCCCCTGGCTAAGGGGTTAGGGATGCCTGATAAGGGTGGGAGTGGTGCCCTGGTGGAATGCCATGCACAGGATGAGTAGGTGCTTACAAAGCAAGAGCCCAGACCCAAGGAGTGACATTACAGGGGAGTTGCTACTGGGGAATTATGGGGGCGGGGGCTACAGAGACAGGCAAAGTGGTCCTGACGGCTCCTATGCAGCTTTCCATAGCCTTCCTCTTCTAGCGTCCTTGCGGCATTAACCTCTACCTGACCCAGCCCTACCTCATCCTCTCCTCACGGAACTCCGCTACTCTCCATAGCTAGTCAGCACTGCTGGTCCCGGGGGACAGGGAGTGAGCACCCCCTTCACACGTGTGCGCACGAGCTTACACGTGCACATGTGTGCACTGTGTGGGCGTGCACACACACACACACACACGCACGCACGCACGCACACGGTAGACACAACACAAATACACACGCCCATGTCTCCAGGACCCCAGAGCACAGGCTATATACTATCCTCGGCATCCAGGGCCCAGCCGGCACCTGAAGCTGGGGATGGGCCTGAAGACCAGGCCGTGGCCAAACGCCTCGGCCTTCCTCTCTTGGGCCCCAAAAAGGGGGACTAGGGAAGGGGTGGCTTCTCTCCACTCCAGGCACTGCCTTAAAGAAAACGGAGGGCTGCGCCCACCTGGCGGCCTCTGGAGGGAGCGGCCTCTCTGGCTCTTGAGCTTTCCCCCACTTCTTTAGTATCAGCAAATCAGGAAAGAAAGAGGCAAAGCAGGGAAATGGCTCCCAGAGCTCCCACCCCCAAGCTGGACTCGTGGAGGTGGGGCTGGTACTTCCTAGAAATGGGGCCCAGTAGAGTTCCGGTACCCCTCCCTGGCTGAGCCTTCAGGGTTCTCCCCTCACCCATGGCAGGGGTCCAGGCTGGGCATTGTGCATAAAGAGGTGGGGGCATGATGGGAACCCAGGCCTTGGCCCTTGGGGCTCCTTCAGCTCCACTCAGGCTTTCAGCTGGTGCCACTGCGCCACAGGCTGCCGGGGGCGAGCGATCATGTCCTTCCAGTGCTTGACTTCACCTGGGCCGCTTTTCCACGACAGGTAGATCTGGGGAGGAAGAGAGGACCCATTACGGCAGGCTCTGAGGCTTGGGCCCTGTCCCACAGTAACAGCCTGTCCCGCAGAGGCTGCCCCTTTCTCTTCTTGCCAGCCTGACCTAGTTTCCTGCCTGTGCTACCCCTCAGGGGCCTGGGCATGCCTGGCCCTTTGACATCAGATTGCAACCTGTTTTGCGGTGAAGGTCAGGACACAGGCAGTTGGCTTGGGTGACCTTCCCTGCCCTAGGAGGGGGCACATTGTTTCTCTCTCCCATCTCCTGGTATTTCCTGCTGCCACCCACCCCAAGGCTTTGTCCTAGGGACTTGACATCCAGAGGTTGATGTATCTTTACAAACCTGACGTGTGAGAGACCACGTGATTAGCCCAAGTTTTCAGATGGGGAAACTAAGGTACAGAGTTAAGAGTCTTAACTTCTTCAGCTGGAGTTTAAATGTTCAAAATAGCGTAAGGCAGGTCTTCAGGGATCTGGACAACCAATCCTGCTCAGGCTCATGTCAGGACTCCATACATTGCATGGCTAACCCAGAATCCCCCCCCACACACACACACAAGTGTGTTCAGCTGAGCCCGGCCTGGACACTGACGGGAAAAGTCGATAGTGCTGCAGGATCTCTGCCAGGGCCCTTAAAGGCCATCAAGATGACACCTTAGAAGGTGAGAAACTGTCACAGGTCAAAGAACCTGGGCAGGGGGCCTGGACAATGGAGTACAATGTGCTAGCTAGTACTGGATCCTCAGAGATGGGGCATTAGTGGAAGAACTGGCCAAAGGCAAAGGAAGTCTGGAGGGGTCACAGCGAGGTCCCTCATCAGCTCCTTAAGCTGTGACGGATGCAGTGTGAGGGGCTGGCAATTGAGGACACTGGGCGAGAGGGATATGGGTACTCCATGTTGTCTTTGTTACTTTTCTGTCAACTTAAAATTATTCACCAGGTTTAGTGTCTCATACTTAAAAACCTCACACTGAGGCAGGAGCATTACTATGAGTATGAGGCTAGCCTGGAGGTACTTAGTGAGTTTGAGGCCAGCCTGGGCTACAAAGTAAGTCCCTGTTAAAAAACAAACAATAAAACCACTTAAACAAAAATGCACGGGGCAGAATATCCTGCCAGCCTCAGGCCCCTCTGTATAGTTTGTTGATAGTAGGGCCTGCCTTATAGACACTGGAAATGGCATGCATCTGCCCTCATGTGACTCAGTTCTCAGTCAGTCCCATCTCTGAGGCTTACTCTTCAGAGAGACGATTCCTCTTCACTACCCCCTCACCACCACCACCACCACAAGGCCACTACAGACAAGAGCTCCTGGGCCCCTGCTTGCATTTGCGACTTCAGCCTAGCATGACACCAGAGCCTGAAGCAAGGGCAGAACCCCAGCCTCTAGGAGCTGAGCTGAGGCTGTGACTCAGAACGTCCTTCCTTGGCTTTCCAAACTAGCCCAGGCCAAAGCAAGAACAAAACCACTTTTGACTTGGTGTGGCCCACCAAAGGTAGGTCTATTAAAGGAGCTAAATTAAAAGTAATCCCCAAGGAATACCGAATTCTACGAGACTGGGCTATGTTAGGGGCTAGAGGGGCCTCTGAAGACTTAGCGGGCCCTGCACTAAGCATACATTCTACCTGTGGTACCTGTACCCACAGGTCAACAGAGTGATACTCCCAGGGCCAGCTTTCTTCCTACCAAGGCTAGATGCTTTTCTCTTCCCAACAGCTGGGTCCTCCCTTCCATCGTCTGTGGGATGTCTCCAGATTGGCCCACTCCCTGCAGAAGCCAGGCCAATCTTCTCCAAACATGGCCATTGTGGGGTTTGAATGAGAATAGCCCCCATAGGCTCATTCTATTTAATGTTTGGTCCTTAGCTGGCAGAACTGTTTGGGGAGGACTAGGAGGTGTGGCCTTGCTGGAGGAGGTGTGGCCTTGCTGGAGGAGGTGTGGCCTTGCTGGAGGAGGTGTGGCCTTGCTGGAGGAGGTGTGTCACTGGGGTGGGATCAGAAGTCTATTCCATTCCCAGTTAGCTCTCTCTGCCTTATGGGTCAGATGTGAGCTCTCAGCTCCTGCACTGGTGCCATGCCTGTCTGCTGCCATGCTCCCTGCCATGATGGTCATGGATTCAGCCTCTGAAACTGTAATCCAACCCCCAATTAAATGCCTAAGTTATTATTTTATATTTCATTAACCATAAGTTCCCTTGGTCATGGTGCTTTTCCACAGCCATGGAGAGGTAGCCGAGACAGTCATATCCCCAGGGACCTGTGTTTCCCACTCCCTCCTTCCCTCTTCTCTGACCACTGGTTCCCCACACTATTCCTGGGCAAACTTCTGAGACTTGGCCAGGGCTCGGTCAGTACAGCTCTTGCCCAGTACACACGAAGCCCCGGATTCAATCCCCTGCACTGCATAGAGCAGGTACCACGGCACTTGCCTATAATCCCAGTGTTTGGGAGGTAGAAGAAGCAGGGTCAGAAACTCAGCAATATAATGAGTCTGAGGCCAGCCTGAGCATGGTGGCACAAGGCTTTAATCCCCGCACTAGGGAGGCAGAGACAGGTGAAGTCCTTGAGTTCAAGACCAGCCTGGTCTACACAGTGAGTTCCATATCTGCCAGAGATATATTGGGAAACTGTCTCAAAACAAAACAAATGACCAAAACAAAGGAAAGTAAACCTATGTTACTGAATAGGTGACCACATGTACCATGGGTAGGGACATTTCCAAGCTGACTTCTATTATAACTGAAGCTATACATGTGCTCCAAGTGCCAGGCTGAACATCTCGCTACGCCCTTATCAAATGCTCTCACTAAACCGTGTAGCTAGGACTTTCCCTGCTCTCATGTTGAACAGAGAAAATGAGGCTCAAAGAGGTGACAGCTGCTAAGGGGGAGTTTCAGGGCCATAGGTATAGATCAGGGGCAGTGTATGACTGGGTTCCATGCCAAAGGCCACAAAACAAACAAATGAACAGCAACAAAAACAGAACCAGGCAGACTTTTGTGCCCACACTCCCAACACTAAATCATAAACACAGAAACATGCTTTCAAAGTGGAAAACTGGAGGGATTATGTTGCAGAACTGTGTTGCTGAAAAATTCAAATCAGCTCTGGGTCTGGCTTCTTGCTCAACATGCATTTAGAGGTCACTTTTGCTGGGTGGTGGTGGTGCACACCTTTAATCTCAGCACTCGGGAGGCAGAGGCAGGCGGATCTCTGTGAGTTTGAGGCCAGCCTGGTCTACAGAGTGAGTTCCAGGACTACACAGAGAAACCTTGTCTTGGGGGAAAAAAAGAGCCACCTTCATCCAGAGTCCCCATCTATCTCAGGTAACTCTTACCTGCCTTTGGGGAGCTGTGGAGAGCTGGCATTGCTGCATTTTACAGACAAACACACAGAAGCTCAGAGAGGACAAGGGACTTACTCCAGGCCACACTGGAGTGCAAACCTACTAGGAGCTGAAGTCAGGTCTTTGGTTTCTGGCTAGGGCTCTGCCACAGCCCCACCTAGCCCATCCCATGAGCAAGGTAGAACCAGTCTAAGAGCCCACCCAGAAAACCTTTGGGGAACTCAAGGCATTTTCCCATCTCTTCTTTCCCTGTCTGACTGGCTCTTTCCTGGTATCCAGGTCTCTGCTTATCCTTGGCCCCTGCTGCCTCTTAAGGACAAACCCTCGTGCACCTGGCTATGCATCCCATCCAGTCCTACCTTGCCAATGACGTCATTGCGGCTGAGTTTGTCTTTATCCATGACAGTGATAATGATGGTGGTCTCCCTCAGCTTCTCCGTGGGGATGTCGAAGGCGAAAGACTCATTGAAGATGGGGTTCAGATTCCTCTTCTTTGTTACCGTCTTCTTTTTCTCTACCCGCTTGTCTTTATACATCAGCCACACCTTCACGTAGGGGTCTGGGGGGCGGTAGAGGAAAGGTCAGAGGGGCAGAGTGTGTGTGTCAGGAGGACTCAAGGATCTCCATGCCTTTCTAGGTGCAGAAACTTAAGCGGGAGCTGGCTACATGCTTTCTA
Organism: Microtus ochrogaster; assembly: GCF_000317375.1. NCBI lineage: Eukaryota > Metazoa > Chordata > Mammalia > Rodentia > Cricetidae > Microtus > Microtus ochrogaster. The sequence goes on along the minus strand of NW_004949154.1, from coordinate 763,257 downwards.
AGAGGGAGACAAGGCCAGGCCAGTGCAAGAACGAGAGAGATTAGGGATAATCAGCAGGTAAAACGACCCTGGACACTGCCCTAACACTCCACTGAGTCTGCCCAAGGTCGCATCCAAGTGGCACTGGAGATAGAATGGGGTCTCCCCACCACAATGTTGCCTTTCTTCCTGATTCAGGGAGGCCTGGTTGCCAAGATGACAACTGATCCCGAGTGTGTCCAAAGAGTTCTCACAGGTCTAGTCAGAGGAGCTGGGACTGGTCGAGGCCAGGGTTGGGGCCCCAAAACACTTATATCCTCCATATCCAAAGTGACTCTCATGTTCCAGGAAGCCCTCCGCATCCCCTGCCCACCCTGTCGTGATGAGGCTCAGCACCTGATGTGCCCCCGATGTCCATGGCTTTGAGGTTGCGAGCTTTGATGATGTTCACGATGATGGAGTTGGCAGAGGGGTTGTAGCAGAGAGACAAGAGCAGCTCCCCTCGGCTCCCCTGTAGGGCAACAGAAGGGGTGAGGCTGGTTCACAGGGAGGGGGATGCTCCCTTTGATCTCCCTGCAGGGATGATAGGTGTAGGAACTAGAAGGGAAGGTGTGGTCGGAGAACTGCAGGTCCCTCTGCCCTGCCCCAGGTAGTGCCAGTCCCTCTGCCTGTCACTGCTATGCCATATTTCTCCTCTAGCAGGTCTGTGCTTATGGAGGGCTCCCAGTTCCATGAGCAGAGCCCTAGGCTCACTGCACAGCTCAGATAATTTGCCCCAGCTCCTGGAGCAAGTTCTCCAGGGGCCGCCATCAGTTCTCCACTCTGAGTCCTACTGGCATCCTCTGCCACCCCTGACCACACCGCTCCAGTTAGAGGAATGAAGGGCGCCTTACACTCCCATCGCTGCATGGCTTCAGATCCTTCCAGAAGGTCTGCATCTGGGTCAGGTCCACCTTGTTGAGAGGGATGGACACCTCCCCAATGGGGTCATTGCGGCTGAAACGGTCATAGTCCAGGACCTGGAGGTAGAGGACCCTCTGCACCACTTTCTCATAGGGAAAACCTGGGTAGGGGCAGACAAGCAAGGTGAGGAGGGTTATTACAGAAACCAGAAAAGAAATTAGGATGAAGGGAAGGGAGGAGTGGGGAGAGGGAGGAAGGAAGGAAGGGAGCAATGGGAGGGAGAAGGAAGGCAGGCCTTGTGTCCTCTGTCAGAGCCTAGGCCAAGGGGCCGTAGCTTACTGCAGTAGCACTTTCTCAAGTGCCAGAAAGAACTTTGTCTCGTGTGGCCCAACAGATGGGGGAACAGGCTGAGATGGTTTACATGACAGTCCCACGGCCATTAATGTGCTCACTGCTTGTATGTCCATTGCTGGTCTGGGCAGTGGCTCCCTTGCTCTCTGGATCAAGTCTGGGCAAGTGGCTCTGCCTGACCTAGAAAGACTGGGGACAGGGAAACTAGAAAGGTACCCATGAGAACAGACCAGCTTCAGGGACTCTGCTTTCTTCTTCACTTCCTCCCTAGGCATAAGCCTACCTATCTGTTCCTCCCCCTAAACAGATCCCATATTGGGTACTCAAACTACCAGTAATTCTTCCCAGCAGCCACAAGAACGTCCAAACTGCCCTTCCTGCTCCCAAGCTTCTTCCCATGGTTCATTCTCAACACTGTGGCCAGATTGATTTTTTTTAAAAATAGACAATATCCCACAGCCTGCTCCTTTTAGCATTCCAGTGTACCCAGAAGGTGCCCAGTCCTTTCAAAGTGTGGCCCCAGTGACTTCCCACTGTGAGCTGGTACCCACTCTTTTCTCTGTGCCCAGGCTCCATCCCTACAGACTTTCCCATGATCCCTTGAAATCCTGGCTCTGCCTGCATCAGGACCTAACCCACAAGCCCCCACCATACCTACTCCAGCCAATTCCCAACTTTTACATCTAGTTCTCTTTCCTGGTATCACAGATGGGTGGACAGTTCTGTCACTACACACCCTGTGTCCTCAGCCATGAGAGATAAAGAGTGGTTTTGGGATCAAGCAGCACATTCAGCTCAATGCCTCTTGGAGCCAGAGGGAATGGCTCCAAGATCTTGCTCGTCTCCCATGGTGGGAAGGAGTCAAAGGCCAGCAACAAACCATATCTTCAACAAGCCATATCAGCACCTTCTGGATATCAGGGTCTGCTCTAGGTGCTTTGAAAAGTTACTAATTTGTTTAATTATAATTATTACCTCTTTTATAGCAGAAGACACCAAAGGTTGGGTAGGATCTTGCTTAATGCCACACAGCTAGTAAATGAGAAAGCTGAGATTTGAGCTCAGACAGCCTAGAGCAAGGGGCCGATGGAGAGGAAGATGAGGATGAAGGAGAAAGTCCCCGAATGTTCTGGTACTTCCACTAGATGCATAAAGGCCCTTCACATGGTTGCTCCAGAGCAATAAACCTCTGAATGCCACAAGCTGGGACTCTAGCCTGAACCAGTCTCCTTCCTCAGTCTATGGCTTGTATATTGACATTTTTCACCTCCTAGGACTAATCTCAGCTAGAAACAAAATGCATTGGGTTAATCGGGCCTGTGTGTGCATGGAATTAGTGTGTGCATGCATCTTATATGTATGTGTGTACACCTGTCTGTGTGTGCTTGTACACATGTACCAGGCATGGGTTGGTTCATGTTTCTTGCCTCATGTGTGGGATGGGATTAGTGGGGGGGGGCGGGCAAGAGGCATGCTGGGAGCCTCACCTTCAAAGAGGAAGGTCTCGTTCCAGTGTGGGTTCAGGTTCTTCCGCTTCACCTTGGTCTCCAGTTTGTGCTTCTTGTCAGGTAGCAGGTAGATCTTGACAAAGGGGTCACTGGTGCCACTGAAATCCTTGGCTGGCAGCTCCTGGGCCTTCATGACTTTCACGGTGAGTGTAGACTCCTGGAAGTTGTAGCCAACGCTAAACTGGATGCGACCCAGGTTTTCTCGGCTGCAGCCCTCATGGGCCTCATCCTCCTCGGAGCCTGGGGAGAGCTGCAGGGGGAAAAGATGGCATGTTGGTGGGGAGTCTGTCTCCACCAGGCTCCTGGGCAGCAGGACAGGATCCATGACAGCAGGACAAGCCAACTTCTTCTGGTCACAATTTGGCTGGATACAATAGTGGTCCATCACAGTCATGGCCCATGAAGGACGTTCTGACTCTGAGAGCCTGGACTTAACTATAAAGAGGGTGGATAACAGGGCCAGAATGAGTCTGACTCCTGGACCCCATAGCTGTGAGCAGGAGATCCAAATTCCCACCTCCCCTTGAAGCCATAAGTCTGCTCAGTTCCAAGAGCCACCCTGAGCTGTCCTGGCCTCCCTCCCCTCCTATTTCAGCACTCTGGACTCATGGGAGGCATCCCAGCTCTTACACAGGAGGCTCTCTGGGGGCCATGGATGATGCAGTTTACAAGATAGTGTTCAGGAGGATGATGGGATGCCGAGACACTTGCCAGGCTGTCCCCAGGGAGTCTGACTGAACGAGGCTGGGGGTCCCTGGGCACCGAGGTTGTACCTCCAGGCTATGCCTGTTCCCAGTCCCCACTTCTCAGCATAGAGGATGGGCAGTAGCAGATACTCACAAGGAGGGACTGGGAGCCGTATTTTCATCTTAACTGGGAAAGGGGTGAGGAAAGCAGTTGGGATTTCTTAGTCGGATTACTGCTCACAGGAATAATGGGAGGCCTTGAGGTTCTACCTGCCTAGTCAGGGCTTGCTCCCTGGTCCACATCTTCTTTCACCAAGATGGGAGTCAAGAAAGGGCCCCAGGGAATTGCAGATGTGACAAAACAGTAGGCATTTGCCTTCTCCCCACACTCCCTCAGAAAATCCCTGGGCCCCTCAGGCTTCCTGGAGTGACAGCCCCAGCTTCTCAACACAGACTATCACAGGTGACATAAGGCAGAGAGAGGCACCTACCATGGTGAAGACACATCACCTTCTTACTGCCGGACCAGGTGGCTGTCACCGGCCTCTTGATGAGGAGGCTCTGGCTCAAAGAGGTCAAGTCACATGTCCAAGTTCACACAGCAGTAAGGACCCTCCCTCTCTGATGTCATGCCCTGCTCTTTCTACCAAGCATGCCCAGGCCCCAAGTCATAGGAAGGTCCTCCCTGCAGCCTCCGAGAGCAAAGGCCTTCCTGCACCAAGGAGAAGTGTCCAAGTCCCACTGATAATAGCAAATACTGCACAGAGGCCAGTCACCTGCCGCAGGCCAACCCTACTGCTGTATGTCACCCACTTGGCATCTTTTGTGCCATCCTATATCTTAAGGCAGGCACTAGTATGTTCAAAGTTTGACTTGGAGCACAGAGATACTAGGCCACTCACCTCAAAGCCCCCTGATTGACTGGCCCGTTAGAACTTGAAACCAGGTTCTTGGCCAGCAATGGTGGGGGCCTGGCTCCTGCCTGAACTTGGACCATAGTTTGAATCTGACCTCTGGTTCCACCTAGTGGCTGAGGAAGAATTGCACCAAACTTTTTTTTTTTAATTATATTTTTAATTTTTTTATGTCTGTGTGAGCCTGAGGTTCACGTAAGCCAGGCTGGTCTCTATTTCTATGTTGAAAAGATGGCCTTGAGCTTCTGATCCACCTGCCTCTGGGACATGTGCCGCCCCACCATCAAACAGTGCTTCGTGCATGGTAGGCGAGCACACTACCACCTGAGCTACATGCCTGGCCCACTGCTGATGCTCCTGTTACCCACCCCCACACACAACTGATCTCGCTGCCCACAGGCTTTCTCCCAGGCCCACGCAGGATGTGGCTTTCCATGCAGAGACCTCTACCACGCTTTTCCCTCGGCCCACAGCAGCCCTCCCTTCCCCTGAACATCACTTTCTGAACCTGCAGGTTGGGGATCATGGAACTTAGACTGAGGGCTCCCAGGAGCGTGACCAGGCACACGACACAAGTAGGCAGAGTCAGCCCAGACTACTCGAACACCAACTCCCTCTCATCGTATAGAGGCATCTTAGGCCACCATTTCCCCTTCGCTCTTGGCGGGAGCCTGGACTGTCTGGGTGGACTTTACTTTTGAAAGGGGCAGAGCTTTTGTACCCACTTGTTTAGATTTCTCAAGGCCTAGTCCTGAGCCCTAGTGAACAAGTCATTTCCATGGCAACCAAGCTGCCTAATTTTCCCTTCCCCTGCCCCAAACCTCTGTCCCAGAAGTAACCCTTAAAAGTCATCAAGCTAGCCTGTGCCAAGTCCCATGTTCCCCAGTGAGGATGGTTCTGTCCATCTCTAGGTATCTGACTCCTGGTCCTCAGCTTCTGCAGCCTGGGGTCTGGAGAAGACCACGGGGTGAGTACGCATTCTGTCCTGCTTATCTTTACTGTCATTGTTAACATCAGTGACCTCGCCCTGGCAGAGGGCTGGGCAATTGCCCTCCCACCTCCAGGCATCTGTGGAGTGTATGGGAGGGACACCGGCTTGTACTTCCTTCCGCTGTTTGAGTCTGCCAGCCTCTCCCTGAGGGCAGCAAGGGGCCAGCCAGCCGGCTGGGAAAGGGCTGTCCCTTCTGGGAACCGACTACCAGGAAACAGCACCAATTAAGGGGCCTGTGAGAGCAGGCAGGGTGGTCTGTGGTAACGGGCTGCATAGAGCAGAAGACAACCAGTCTGTACAAAGTTAGAGATAGGAAGTCACAAAGAGCCAGGCCAAGGGAAACGCAGCCTCGGGCTCCACCTCAGGCCTGATGCCTGGAAACCAGAATCCTTACCCAGGTGACCTGTGTGACTCTGTGTGCATATTGCTACTTGAAAACAGGTCAGACTGGCAGGAAATTGTGGGTCTGGGTGGGCAGGGGGGAGCTTGAACCCTTCCTCACAGGAAGGGAGTCAAAGAGCCCTGGTATGTCCAGTAGAAAGACAGGGTGCTGGATTCCCACCACAACCCTCTCCAAGCCTTGGAGGAACTTCTGGTCCACCAGATCTCAACTGGTTCTTGTCTGCTAACTTGCTGTGCCTGTCCATGGGCCTCCCTCTAGGGATTAACCCGGCGGCTCTCTGGAAAGTACAGGTAGCTGTGATGTATTGTTACCACCAGGGGGTGCCGTGAGAACCGCAGCCCCAGCTTTGGAAAACAACCTAGACTGGGATCATAGGCCTGACAGCAACAAAGAGCAACTGAGGTCCCTGGTGGGCTATAAGGCAGTCTTCCGTCTCCCCCGCAAGGGAATGCCATTGGAGGGAAGGGACACCTGCCTCAGATCACTGCCGGACAGCCTATCCTCCCAGGATGTAAACGTCCTGTCTGCGTAGGTTTCTTAGTCTTTTCCTCAGTTCAGAAAAGGATCAAAGGCAGACAAATGAGGAAACGGAGGCATAGAAAGGCATTTTCATGGAAGAGATGGGAAAAGAAACCAGGCCTCATTTGGTCAGCCTACAGTGACAGCCATCCTGCTGGAACTGAGTATCTAAGTCTCTTGCCTACTTCTGCCCCCCTCCCAGCCCATCCCCAACCCTTCTCACCATGAGCATCTCGCTGGTCAGGGAGTTGACGAGGTCCGAGACAGAGGAACGGGGCTCCGTTCTGCGGTCAGACTCATCGTGAGGTGTCTGGCCAGGCACTGGGGCTGTGTTCACAGCCTTCCCTCCTGCAGGCAACCTAAAGGTTGGGGGTGGGGGGGGAGAGTTCCAATGAGCATGGCCTGCAGGTTGGTTTAGGTTGGACTCCATGGGCCTGGGTGGTCACAGGATCTTCTCTGAGAACTCAGCCCTTGTCACCTCCTGTGAGCCAGCAGGAGTGAACCCCTGTTCACAGAAAGTCTGGTTTCCCTGAAGACCTGTGCTCAGGGCTCATCTTCCTGAGCCTCTGCCTCAGGTGATTGGTTGAGCTGCCCTGTGGGGGCTGTTTAGGGGAGCCTTCATTCTTCCTGTAACCTCCCCCCCCACACAAGCCCCCCGAGCTCTGGCTTACATGGCTATTCTCTGAACTCCCCTGCTTGGCAGACGCCTGTTCCACCCAGTCTGGAAAGGGGGAGGCGCCAGGTGGCCTGTCCAGGTGTCTCTCCACGTCATTGCCCTCTGCAAACACTCCACAGCCTCTCTCGCAGAGCCCCACCTGTGTTTGCTCAGCCTCGGCAGAGCCAAGGTGTTCTTCACCCTGTAGCCAAGGTGAGGCTGGGACCACTGTCTGCATGGCTCTGTCTGGCAGTGTCTGCTGTAACAGAACTGATCTTTTGCTGTCTCATGCAGTACTAGTCACGTGCTTGGAATCTATACATTTGCCATGTGGTCAGTGTGAAGGAGTGCTGTGCGTGTGTCCGTATGTGTATAATATGCACATGTATGTGGAAGCCTTGACTGTCATTCCTCAGTTGCTGTCTCGTTTTAGATACAAGGTCTCTCATTGGTCTGTGGCTTGCAAAGTCTGGCTAGCCAGGGAGCCCCAGTAACCTGCCTGACTTCACCCCCCCCCCCAGCACAGGGCTTACAGGCCCACCATGCCCTGCTTTTCTTTCGACATAGGTTCTAGGGGCTCAGTCCTCATGCTTGTGCGGCAAGTCTCTCACTTACTGAGCTATCGCTCCCGTCCTGAGCATGAAAGTTTAAATCTGATTTAATGCAAGCTCTTTTACGGGCTGAAGGTGTAGCTGGATGGTAAAGGGCTTGCTTAGCCAACACTGATCAGGACCTTAGGTTCCGTTTCTAACATGACACAAAAGAAACACACAGCGCCCATTCAGCTTGAGTAGCCATTTACGCCCATTTTGCTTGAATAGCCGTTTTTGGTGTAGGCACGTGATAACCTCATGTGCCCCTGTCTCCACCATGCTCCCCACTCACACAGCACATTTGATAAGACTCTTACCCTGAGTCAGAGAAAGACAGGCCACCACCTAGCCGGCAACCATGTCTACACCCAGTGCCATGCTGGTCCAGGGGCTGGGATCTCTGGTTTAACAGCCAGATGATGAGCCCAGGCTCCATTCAGCTGGCACTTAGGAAAAGACAACTAAGACCCTGCCCAGGGACCAGGCTGGAATGTCTCATGAGAAGGAAGAGGTGGGGACAGGCTGTGAGGAAGTAATGGCATAGGGCTTGGGGCAGGCTAAAATTAAACAGTTTTGAGAACACAGAGCCACACAGACTGGATACAAGCCACATCCCCTGGCACAGACCAGCTTGGAGTACACGGGCGGCCACAGCAGGCAGAGACAGACATGCTCAGAATATGCCAGGCCCTGGGGGGAAGACACCAGGATCCAACAGCAGGGCGTGCATACACAGACACATGTACATACACATAAAAATTCACACAAGCCCAACAGACACCTAGAGCAACAGGGAGAAGACGGGTGACGGGCAGGACAGCCAGAGCCTCGGTAGTGACACACACACACAGCTGGAGGCACACTTAGATCCCCAAAAGGGGAGACCCAGCCATGCGAAAGTGTGCGTGTGAATTGGAACAAAAGAGACGCAGGAAAGGCAGGGACAGCGGGTCATCAGGTGCAGTATCCACCTGCCGTGAGACCCTAGCCTTGCTCTGTAACAGCACCGCATGCCCGCCCACCTGCCTGCCCTCTCCCTGGACACCCTAGAGGTGTGGACACACCAGTGCACGGAGTGGCAGGCACACACGGGGTTCCCCCCCCCACAACCACACACACACACACATGGACATGTGCTCACACAGACAGGCACGGGGAGGAAAAGGAGACTGAAATAGCTGGAGAGGTAAAGTCAGGTTAAAAATAGAGCGGGAGAGGAGAGAGCGTGAGATTGACTGCTGAAGGTATGAGAAAGTCGGAGTTATTTTGGCCACACCACAGCGTCAGCATAGCTGCAAAGCAGCCTGGGAAAAGATGGTCAGCACCCCTGAAGCTGTCGGAGGTCACAGGACAGAGAGATAGGCACAGGGAGAGGCATAGGGAGAGGCCGAGGGGCTGGTCACTGGCCCAGGGACACCCCTGTGAGGAGCAGATGGAGGAAGGAGATAGAAAGACAGAGAAGAAGAGGAAAGGCTAAGAAAGGTTAGTCAGACGTGTGAAGAGGCTGCTGGGTGGACAAGGGAACTAGGAGGAGGAGCGTGGCGGCCGACAGGAGAGGCAGAGAGGAGGCGGGGGACACACAGAGGCGGAAGAAACATGGTGGCTTCGGAGGAGGAGAGCAATGGTGGTGGCCTGGTCCACTCTGCCCCCCACTCGGGGTGGGGGTGGGGCCACGGTGGAAACCATTTGGATCCCAAGGAGCAAAGGTGAATGAAATGCTGGAAGGATGGCTGAGCACGCAGTGGGTGGCGTGGAGCATGAGTAGGACAGACACAGCAAGGGTCTCCAGCCCCACCCCACTCCTTCGCTCAAGAGTACCTTGAGGGATATGCTGAGGCCCAGGGCTTGGGGCATCCTGGAAGGGAGCCTTCTGGAGCACCAAGAATTGTTGGGTGGGTTGGAAGCAAACTGTTCTCGCAACCCCTGCAGCCTGTTGGACACCCACTTTCTTTACCTGCGCCCTGGAGTGGCTTCTCCCCACAGAGCTCTGTCTCACAGCACCCTGTTGCTTAACAGACCAAGGCGGCTGAGAATCCCTCCAACAGCAGCCATGACGCCTGGTCAAGGGGTCAGCTGGGGTGGAGAGGGCATGCTTTAGAGGATGGGACAGATGGGCTGGCCTGTGGCTGCAAGGCCCCAAGGTCAAATGGGTGGGTCCCTAAGGTGCTACAGTCTGGCCCGGACAGACGCACCTTTGCAGAGCTATGGGGGAGGGGCACAGATAGGGAGGAATCACTTGCGTCTGCAGCCCCTCGAAGCTGCCCACCACTTGGAGACACCCCAAGAGCTGTGAGAAATGAGTTTTGAATATGGGAGGGCGTGAACAGGTGGGGATGGCATGTGTCCACTCGGAAAGTGAGGCCAGGTGGTGGGGAGGGCCCAAGGCAGGCCTCCACCTCCACACCCCTTTCCTAGGCAGGCAGAGGACAAGCTGATGTCATGATCAGAAGGGATGGGTAACTAAAATATGGAGACCTGAGTGGCGAGGAGGTATAAATAGGCTGTTGGGTGAAGATGGAACCGGTTAATTAACACATGGGTGATGTGAAATCTCGTTTCCAGCCTGCATCTGCTCCCTCACACTTCACACCCCCTGCCCCCCCACCGCGAGCCCTCCCTGACAAAGGGCTTGGGTTCTTAGCAGGCTTTCAGAGGGCTCCAGTCCCCCCGCCCCCCCCATCCTCTTGTTCCTGGCCACACCCCTCTCCTCGGGGCCCTCTGGCCTGCTTGGTGCCCATCTTTGAGACCCTGTGGCTTCTGTCAGACCCAGGTGTGTAGGGGGTGGCCGGCTCTGCTGCTCCCCCAGTCTGTGCTTCACATGCAAGGGGCTCGGGGAGTGACGCCAGCTGTGCCACCAAGTGAAAGGACGGGTCTCACTCTCCCCTCCTGCTCTCTAGGGACATCTGACCCACTAGACATGCAACATGGATTCTGGGTGGGAAGGGAAGAGAGGGCTGGTCTCCAGAAGCCGCTGTGAGACAGCCAGTCAGCCGTCACGTACAGCCTGTATCCCCTTCCCTAAGTTACATACCCCTGGAAGCAGCCTGGGGCAGTCCCTTCCTGTCCCCAACAGCCTCTAATGAGCATCGGGCTTGCCAGTCTAAATCTGATCTCTGTCCAGCTCACAGGGTCTGACAAGTGCCCCAGTCCTTGGGTCCATTTTCTCATTAGAAGCTTCATGTGTCCCTCAGAGGTCACCCTGCTCAATCCTTCATTTGACAGAGGCAGACCTCAATCCTTCATTTGACAGAGGCAGTGCCTGAAGCCTAGGCAGGGTCTCTGACTTGTCTGAGGTCGCAGAGTGAGGCTCTGGCTAAACCAATGCTGGCCCACGTGCCCTACCACAGACCCTTGGTCTCATGGGAAGCAGAGCTGGGCACAAGCAGATGTGAATCCAGCCTAAGGCCACATCAAGGGAACAAGTAGGTAAGGACTCCACCTTTAGGAGTGCTAAGAAACCCTGCCACCTGCAACCCTCCCTTTACCTATGAGGCAGTGCCCAGCCACTCCTTGACACAGAGGACAGCAGGAGATGCTTTCCTGAACTGCAGGAGGTGAAGGCTAGGAGGTATAGCCTGTACCCCAGCCACCTGCCTATTGTCAGTCTTCACAGGGAGCCTGGCAGAACCAGACCTTGCTGTAAATAGCTGGTCCCACTTTCCATTCCTGGAGGCTGTGCTCAGGGGTCACCCTCCTGGTTCCTTCTGGTCACCAAGCCTCTCCCGTTGTTCCGCACCCTAGACCCTCCCCACCAGGGGCTCCTCTTCCATGGCTGAGTAGCACAACAGGCCCTACAGGCCAGAGGGAGGTTGAGGTGGAGAGGATGCGGAAGAACAGGCTTATGCCATTCCTCAGCATCCCCCCTCACTCACCAACCACCAGAGAAACAGGGATTTCTGGATTGGGGAGAGGGGCAGAGATGAAAGATGGAGGGGCGGCATAGGGAGGCAAGCAGGGAGATGGGGCCCAGGAGGCTGGGCTTGCTCCAGGCCAGGATAAGCATGCTTGGGGGAGCAGGCTTGATCCAGAATGGTCCCAGGATGGTCCCTTCATCGACCCAAGGGACACCACTGAAGTGGTCAGGGGACAGAACACCAGCAGGAGGACTTCTCCTCCCATCTGCTGAAGACACCACCACCTCGTCCAGCAGTCGGGGCCAGGTGAGGCAGGTGGCCTCTCTGTGCCTCCTTCTCTGCTGCTGCTGCCGCCGCCGCAGACCTCGCCCGTGCTCGTACCTCTTGTCCCCCTGAGCGTTCTGGTTCTGCTGGGTTCCTGGGTTTTGCAGGTCAGGGATATTGGCAAAGTCATCCTGTTCCGAAAGCCCTAATACCAGGGATAGCACCACCATCCGGCCTTCCCTGCCCAGGATGGGCAGCCCAGCAGCCGGGGTGAAAGGAGGCGGCGCCATTGGCAGGGGCAAGGGTGAGGGGAGGAGAGAGACAGAAACAAAGAGAGAGAGGAGAAAAAGCGTAAGAAACTGGCCCTGGAGAAAAGAAACCAATCTTCAGAACTGTAAATGGTTGGAGAACGGGGTGGAGGGGAGGAGAGGGGAGGGTCCAGCTGGCCTTGGGCCAAGAGCTCTCGGGCAACTGGTAACACGGGGAAGGGGCTAGGCACAGGCCTGAGGAGAGGACTTAGGTATCTGGGATAGTCCCCAAGGAACACACAGGCTGGAGAGTGGAGCAGAGGCCCTGGGACATGGTATCCCCAGCTGAAGTCACTCAGATTGTCTGTTCCCTGGGAGAAGGGGAGAGGCTCTCTCAGTATCTTGTACAGGGCATGCTCCCTGGAGGTTCGGGCCACAGGGGAAGCACTTAGAGAAAAAAAATCTGACACACAATGGGCATTGACCACTGTGCTCAGGGATGCCCTTCACAGATCTCGGGGTCATGGTCACCAAGATGTCCTTGAAGCCAGCATAGCAGCTTCTTCCAGGCTTCCAGATATACAGCCCATCATTAGGAGAATTCCAATTCTGTCCCTTCTGGGATCCTAGGCATAGCGGGACTTCTCTCTTATCCACGTCCCCAGAGAGTCAGAGAATGACCGGAGGCCTCCAGAACCTGTTCAATGGAGGCCTTTCCGAGGAGAAGCAGTTCACAGGGCGTCAGGGAAAAAAGGTGGAGAGAAAGTCCAGAAACGTGGTGATGTCTGGGCATGCTTTGGCAGGGCCGTAGGGAGCCTGTGACTGCAGTGGAGATACCGCTCTGAGGGAAGGTAGCCAAAGCAGAGTGCTGGGCAGGTATCAACAGGATGAGAGGGACTCGGAGAGGATGTGTGGGTAGCAGCTCGGTGTCTGAGGTCACACAACTCGAGTGTGGAGACCTCCCCAGGGAACCACTTTGTGGAGCTTTGCTGGTGTCACAGGCACTTCCTGGAAGGAAATGCAAATTCTGGTGGCTGTTCTCCGTGAAAGCCATTGAAGTCTGAGTTGGCAGGGGCTCTGTAGAGCTTGAGAGAACCTCCATAGAGCCCATCGGAACGAAGAGTTGAAGCATTCTCTGACGGGGCAGGCAGGAAAGCATGCCTCAAGACAGGGAGACTGACAGAATGTTCCAGAAGTGGGTGGATCTTAGGTCAGGAATCTATCACTTCAGGCACTGATGGAAAGCAAGAGCTTCTGTGATTAATCCCCAGGGAGACTGTTGAAATGGGAACTCAGGCCAGACATAGCGTCTGGGGTCCGAGGGCACAAGAGTTGTGGAAAATGAGAGCCACCCCCGGGGTCTGATTGAGGGGAGGAAGCTAAGCCTGGAGGGGCTCTTCTTCAGAGTCTTTATCTTGGGCACAGCCACACCAAGCTGACACTTGTGCTGGCCTCTAACTTTGGGGGCTCAACTCTCCCCTTCCCTCAGGCTAGGTCCTGGCTTCTTTTGTTCCTGACTATCGCTATTGTCTGAGTTGGTAAAATTCCATTTGGCTGTTCAGGAGCTAGTTGAGCTGAAGGAAGGCGAACCCAATGAAAACACGTGGTTTTTTTCCCCCAGTTAATGCATTTTTCAGATACTGCTTTTGGTCTTCTTTAAAACGGAGCTGTTCCTCTGCATAAATACCCAGATTGTCATTCTCTGCAGCTTCATAGGCCACGAGGGCAAGGACGAGGAGCGGAGCTGGACTTGGGGGAGACACACTGGTCTGGTCGGAAGGGGCCTAACGAATCAAGTGGGAAAGATGCACCCTGCATGCAAGGGAGGGCAAGTTCCTGCAGGGCCTGGATGGGCCTCACAAGGGGACAATGGGGCCTCTATGGGTGAAGAATCTCAGCAATAGAGCAGCTAAACTGCAAGGCGGGGGTCCGGCACACCTCAACCTGTCTGTCAGTTCTGTATAGTCCACAAGCTAGGAACAGTTTCTGCAATCTAAAAACATGAAGGGGGAAAAAGAAAGCCTTATGTGGTAGAGACTGAACGTGTCCTGCAAAGTTGAAAGTATCCGGCTTTTACAGAGTATGCAGCCCCTTACTGTGAGGGGTAAGTAGAAGATGTGCTGAGCTTAGAGGTGGCCGGCAGGTAAGAGTACGAGAGCTGTGGTGGGGGCAGAATTGTGGGTACGTGATGCTGGCATTTAAGTCATGCCCATCAGAATTCTGGTTGGTTAGGAAGGTGGTGGGCTGGGAGAGTTGGCATCTGGGTTTCTCCTGCTGCTGGGCAAACTTAGAGATTGCAAGAAGAACAAGAAGAGGGTGGGCATACTCCCTGCTAAGGTCTGGTGGGAACCAGCTGACCCTCAGTTCTGTTCAAGCCATAGCAGAACCAGATCTCTTGATCTCCTACTCCGTGGCCACAGTACCCATCCCAGAACAATGCACTGCCAAGACAGGAGGCCTTGCTGGACATCTTCTCTGGTGCAGCACTCAGTTGCCTTCCCTGAGGGCAGCTGGACAGGGTGCCCTGATTTCTCAGGGGCAGCCTTGGGAAGAATGGCTGGTGGGCCACGGTACAGGCCTCCTGCAAGCTGGTGTGGGCACCTGGTTCTTTTGGAGGACCTTTCCAAGGGTGGCTCTTGTCTGAGCTGGAAGCTCTGGCTGGGCTCTCAGATGGGGATAGAACGTGTTTTGGGAAACTTGCTTGCCTTCTGGAGGCCCTGTATCTTTTCTGGTGAGCTTGGCCTTGGCCTTCTCTTCTTCCTCCCAGACTTAGTGGTGCGGCTCTATACCTAAGAGGCCTTCTAGGGAAGACCCGGGTGATGGGAATGATCTCCTCATGGCTGGAACAAAGCCACACTTCTCAGTTTCGACAGTGACTACCCCGCAAGGGTGGGTGGTGGGGCAAGTGTCAGGGAAGCAGCTAAGGTCAGCTCTGGCTAGCATGGTATTTCTTTTCCAAGCTGGGTCCTTGAGAGAAATACCATACTTGGCATCTTTGGGGCGTGGCTAAGATTTGTCCTCAGGGGAGGGGTCATTATGATAGGGCTGCGATCAGGGATCAGGGATGGATGGACAGGGAGGTGATGGGTAGGGGTGGGGTGGAGTGGGGAGGATGCATGGGGCAGAAAGGTCAACAGAGTCTAGTTACAGACAGGAGGGGCATTGCAGGGAGGACTGCAGGACTCTGGAGATTCGGTGACAGGGATGGCTTGGGGAGGAGAGGAGGAAAGGGCGGAGTGATGCATGGCTGGCTCGGTGACAAGAGTAGCTGGGGACTGTTGGTGGGGTGGGAGGGGCAGGTCTCAGGGACCTCCAGAGCTCTTAATTATGTGTTCTCCCTAAACTTTAGAGGGGGGCTTCTCTTCTCAAGCCTCAGGAGCAGTTGGAGAGTTCTAGGGTCCTCAGAGTTCTGGGGGCTCTGATACAAATCCTTTCATGGTGGCGCTCCAGATATCAGCCACAAAAGTCTGGGGAGGGGGACCCCTAAACCTGCCAGCCACACTGTGGGAATATGTGTGTTCCCACACGGAGGAACAAGAGTGTCCTGCTCCAGCTGCTCCCAAGGAGATTTGGAGGGGAAAAGGCAGGGTTGGGGAGGTGGGGAGCTGGCCCGCTCAAGGGGAGGACTTACAGGAAAGATTTCATGTCCAAGCCTCGGTTTCGAATCTGCCCCACCACGTGGTCCCAGCTGCCTGGGTTGGAACGGCTGCGGCCCCCAGCTGCCCGGTACTTGGAGCCGGCCGAGGTGCCCTGCCGAGCCTGACCCCGGCCATAGGCCCGGGGGTTGGAGCCCGGTGCCGAGGCCGCATGGGCCTGCAACTGGCCCAGGCTCTGGCTGGTAGTAGGCTGGCTGGGCTGCCGGCCCCGCTGGTTCTGGCTCAGCGGCTGCTGCAGGCTCTGCTGCCGCATCAGTGTGCGGGGTCGCTGGCATTTCGGCTCTCCCGTGGAGCTGGGGATAGACTCAAGGGTAGTGGCCGTGGACAGGGTGGAGTCCTCGAAACTTGGGGCGGGTGGAGGAGAGGAGAGAAAGGAGAAGCAGGTGAAGGGATCACAGTGGAAGAGAAAGAAGCCGAGGGCCAGGGCTGGGAGGCCCCAGTGCAGGGCACGCTCGGCAGGACCTCGCCAGGCCTCCATCGGAGTTGTCACTGCTGCAATCGCTGCCACCACCTCACCCACCCTGAGGTCCCCAGGCTGGCCCCACCCGCCCACCTTTGGACATAGCTCGCTGGTTCCCCAGTACCTGTCTGGGCCAACCTCTCTGCCGGTCTGAGTGGGCCACAGGAGCTGTGGCAGCTGCGTGGTGAAGGCAGGTCCCCAGGGCCCTATGACTGCCTGTCATGTCGGAATGGGAGGGACAGGGAGCTGCCGCCACCCCTCTGCCATCTCACTAGGGGAACACTAGGAACAGCTGCCTGTGTGTTCTAGGTACTACTGTCCTTTGGAGACAGAAAGAAATCCAGGCCAGCACAGAGCTGGCCTAGTAATGGCTGAGGAGGCAGGGCAGCCATTCCTCATGCTTTGTTAGAGGAAAAGAAGGCAGACTCACATATAGAAGCCTGCCCTGTGGCCGGAGCAGAGCTACTGGTCCAGCCTCACCCTAATTCTGACCGACAGTGAGCGAGCTTGCTTTTTACATCTAAGAGGATGTCTGTGCAATGGCCCACCAGCATCTTTAAATGGGCTGGGTGAAGCAGGGCAGGAACAGAGGGAAAACAGAGCCTGGCTGTGAGGCAGTGTAGAGCCAGAGAGACCTGGGTTCAAAGCTCACCTCGGCCACTTACTAACTGGGCAACTTTGAATGAGCTTTTATACCTCTTTGGGCCTTAGTTTATCTGCTGTAGACAAGTTTACAAAAGAGCCCGTCAATGGTCTTCTTCAGAGCTGAGGTCAGGGCTGTAACACTAACTGCTACCATGCCAGGGCTTGGGGGTAAGAGCTTGTGTTTTGCCTTAAGGTTTTGTGTTTCTGCCTGTTTTTGCTTTGGCTAGAGATTTAGCAATTTTCATGACAGGACTGGAGGCAAGCTGTCACCCAAGTACCAGGGAGTCAAACTAGGCACTGTCCTGAGTAAGTCCCTTCTCCCTGGGTCTGAGGTTCCAGCCTCCTCTTCCTTTACCAATATATCTGTCTGGAACTGGGGGAGGTGAACTCTGATCTACAAGCTGAATCTGGTCCACTGCCTGCTTTTATAAACAAAGCTTTATTGGAACTCAGATGCTGGCATTTGCTCACATCCCACTTGTGGCTGCCTTTCTGCTCCGATGGCAAGGCTAAGCAATGTGAAAGACGTGGTCTTGGCTTGCAAAGCCTAAATAATTCCTAGATGTCACTCAGCCCTTTGCTGAGAGAGCTGGTCCACTCCTGCTCTAGGGCCATGGGATAGCCAAATACATCTATTGTAGTAGTCAAAGGAGGGCCCAGGGCCCTTGGGAGCCACGTTCACCACAGCAGCCAAACCTCAGCCATGCTCACCCCCTGAACTTACTCTGGGAACCAAAAGACAATAGTTAGGTGGCCCCTGTGGGCTGGGCAAATAAAGAGAGAGAGGGGAAGGGAAAGAGAGAGGAAGAGAGAGAGAGAGAGAGAGAGAGAGAGAGAGAGAGAGAGAGAGAGGACAGAATGAGAAAAGAAAGCAAAACATGGCTGTAGCTGGGGTTCTAGGCAGGCAGCAGCCTGGCCTGACTTGGGCTTGGAATCAGGGCTCTCCCCAGGGCAGGCCTAGGTCTGTCCAGCCTTGGTAAGCCCACAGCTCAATGGGGACAGGCCAGCTGGGGGAGGGGTGCACACCATCTTCTCTGTCTCCTTGCCGACCTCATTTCAGTTTCCTATCACATCCAAAATTAGTCCAATTTACAACCTTTCAGTCACAGGAAACTAAAGCTGGATCCTCCAGGCCTGAAGCCAGTGAGCTAATGCCAAGGAAGCCCAGTCAACCCTGAGCCTGGCGTGGGCAGCCTGCGGGCGGGGGGAGGGCGTAGCTCTCTAGTGGGGTGTGAGGCACCCATCTCTAGGGACATTCCTGAGACCATATACGAGGAGGAAATGGACTTGTGTCCACTCAAGGCAATGAGAAAATGAGGTCTCAGCCTGGTACCCTCCGTGTTTTCGATGTGCGGGGTGGGGGGGGGACTTCTGAAGAGAGCCAGGAAGGCCTTGAATTGAGCTGGATAGACCAACACTAAGAAGGCATCAAGGCTGTTCGCCTTCTCACAGGAGGCTCGTTCCCTGGCGGGGAATGAGACAGGGTCAACAGCTCAAAGTGGAGCCCACATTCGAATCTGTGTGGTGCTCATGGTTCAGAGGACCTGGGGATTGGAAGGGTTCTACTGTGGGACCCTGGAAGTTCTGAAAGCCAAGAGGAGAATCAGGCAGCCTTGGTGGGAAGACAGATCAGGCTTGTGCCAACTGCCCACAACTGCTTGGCAAGCCCAGGAAGCCATTAAAAAAGGGACAGGCTCTTCTGATCCCCCTTTGAAATTTGAAAGGAGCTGCTTGCTGGGGCTCAACAATCTTAACCCTCAAGAACTCCTAATAGAGGGACAGCTCACTGACCAAGGCAGGATCAGCCAGTGGGGATGGCTGCGATGGGAGGGATCTGCGGCAGCCTTGTGGCTGCTCAGAGATGAAACCCTGTGGCACATGGCGTCATGGTACAAGCAAGGCTGGGACAAGCAGATGAGATCGTTCAAAATGGAACGGCTCAAGGCTGGGTCTAGAGCCATCAGCTGGCCAAAAGAGGAAAGGCCCACTGGTTGATGAGCGGTGTAAACACAGGCAGAGATGGGCCTGCTTCCCGGGAATGGGATGGTCCCACAGTGGGACAGCCAAGGGCCTGTTGACCACAGAGGGATGACCTGATGGCTGAGATGGGGTGGCCAGTCAAAGAGGATGGGATGGCCCAAGGACCGGAGTGAAGCTGCTCTGGGGACAGAGAATGGAATGACCTGGTCACTGGCAAAGGAAGACATTCATGGGAGGCTGCCAGAGGCCTGAATGCGAGAGCATATGGCTGAGTTGGTTGTGCCTGATGGCGAGGACGATGAAAGCGTCTCGTGAAGGCATGGAATGAACCAGGGGCCGAGGACGGCACCTCTGGGGGCAGCAGCGGGCATGCCAGGGGTCCCGCTGTCCACCCTGGTGGGGGCGGGCCTGAGCTCGCGGCTCTGGCAGCCATGGGGTGCCATCACTCACTTGGACAAGTTGAGCTTCCCTGCGGCCAGGTGGCTCTGCACCATCCGCCAGCGGCCTCTCCCCGCCTTGCCACTGCTGCCCGGCTCGCTGGGGGCAGCCCCGCCGCTTCTCAAGGCGTCCTCTCCGGGTGGTGGCACCGGCGCCGGCTTCTCCCCCAGCCGGCCTTCCCGCTCCACCGCCAGCCCCGCCGCCGCAGTGGCCACTTTGGCGCCTGACAGGAGGGTGCCACTGGAGGCGTGTAGGAGGCAGCCAGGCCAGAGGAGCACCGGGGGTGGCGGTGGGGGAGAGAGGGCAGGCCACACATGGGGGTGGGAGGGGGAAGAAGAGGAAAAACATCGACAGATAAAAGGAAGAAAGAGACAGTGAGAGAGGAGGAGAGAAACAGACGGACAAGAGACAGACAGAGAGAAAGAGAGACATCAGCACTGCAAATGGGTTAACAGTGGAGCCTGCAGAGGAGAGAGGGGGACCGGGCGGGCTGGGGTCAGAGAACAACGCACCACGACAATGGAGGGGGGCCCCTCCCCACCGCCTAGGGCAGGAGCGGTGGGGGTTGGGGGAGGGCAGCCACCTCCAACTCTATCCCACAGGACAACGAAGGGTTAACGACGGAGGAAGAGCGGGCTGTCCAGGCCAGGAGGCCCCCAGGCAGGGAGAGAGAGAAAGCCGTGTTAGTCAGAGTTCATCACCACCACCACCACCATCACCGCCACCACCACGAACCACCGACCACCGACCACCGACCACCAGCAGCCACGGCCGCAGCACACAGCGGGGAGGAAAAAGCGAGCCACAACCGAGAGGGAGGGACCAAAACGGGCAACCCCATCCTGACTGCACAGAGGGTGGGGAGCCAGGGGGCGTGGCTGGGGACCAGGTGTGGCTGCGGAGGGGGCTCTCCTGCATGGGTGGCCCTGGGGGAGGTGACAGCAGAGGGACAGGCAGGTGAGGGGGGCAGGAGGGGTTGCTCGTCTCCATGGCCAGCCTGCCCATGGGGTGAATGGAGGGGTAAGTGAAGGGAGAGGAGCTGGAGAGGAAGTGAGGGGGGCAGGAGAAGGGAAGGGTGGGGCGTGCGCGGATACTCAGTACATATGATCAAACCAGGTAAAGTCACTCACTTGAGGGACAGTCGAGGGTCGCCATAAGGGGCGTAGGGTGAAATGTTTAGAATAAACTCCTTGGGAGGATAGGAACTCCATTTCTGCTGCACTGTGCTTTCATTGTTATTCCAAAAGTCTCTGTCTAGGTCGCTGGAGGGGCAGAGAGAGAGGGGAGAAAACAGGGAGATACAAGAAGAGACCAGAACAGCAAGTCCTGCAGGGGCAGAAGGGACCAGAAGGGACAGGGGGGCCCCTGGGGGCACACAGAGGGTAGGGCCTCGAGGGTCTGCTCCTGCAGAGGAAGAAAAGCAGGAGGGCGGCGGATGGGCATCGCAGCCTGGGCCAGGCATCCTTGCGCTCACACATCCATGGAGGCGCACACATTCATACAAACACGCGTGCACTGGAAGGCTGGCCAGGGGAAGCCACACAGGAAGGAGACAAGCTGCAGGCAGGCAGACGGGAGAGCCTCGTGCCTAGGAAGCTGGTGGGAGAGAGAAAGACCATTTGAGAGGAGGGGGTTGGGATGGGTGGGGTGGGAGACAAGGCCCGGATGGGGCAAGGGGTAGTCTGGGAGAAGGGGAAGGCACTAGTTTAATGTTAGAAGGTGTTGGAAAGTAGGGCAAATCCTGTTGCTGGTAGCTGGCCTTTTCTCTCCCTGACCTCAGTTTCCCATCGAAGGAGAGGACTGACTTTTCTCCCTCTTCCATCTTCTCTCCAGTGGCTTAACATGTCCCCTGCCCTCTCTCTGGTGAGGCTGGAATGTTAGGTTTCCATGAGACTGGGTGAGCAGACGGCTCCACTTGAGACGAATGGGGTGAATTCGTCACTGGAATGGTTGGGTGAGCCTTCCCGATAAGGGAGGTAGCCTGGTCTCTGATGATACCAGAGAGGGTATCATCAAGGATCATTAAGATCCTTTGCTCTGGGGCCTATGCAGAGGGAGTTTGCTCTTCTGTCAGTGGGGCCAATGGGACCTGTCCAGCCTTGGGCCCACAGTATATACTTGGCCTGGCTAGCTGGGATGGTTCCCTGGGCTCCTGTTTCTAAGGTGGAGCTGCTGGGTTTAGAAGGGCCCCTCACCCTAGTCCACCACTGCTCCTTCTGGTGACTTGTCCTCAGCTGACATGCTGAGAACATAAAGGCTGTAGGAATTTCTGGGTTCCTGCAGGTCATGACGTGGAGGTTTCAGAAAGTACGGACAGCTTGTTAGTTTCCTGGGCTCCCAAAGTGACAGGGACAGGCACCGAGAGAGCGGTAGCTCCCAGGCCACTGGACTGTTCTAGAAGGGAGCCATGCATGGTGACAGGACTGTTACTACATTAAGAGTCTGGCCCATGTCCACGCTTGGGCGAGATGAAGCATGGATGGGGTCCAGCATCACGGGTGCATTCTCCCCTAAGAATCAACTGTACTCAGGGGAGCTGCCTCTTGCATCCCTGAGAGTTAGATCTTGACCTTGGTGTGCTACATCTGAGACTCAGAAACAGTTAAGAAAAAGATAAGAAGCTGGCCTGCCACCACGAGCCCGGAGGAAACAGTGGCCTTGGCTGTCCCTGATGATAGTTATTGACTGTCTAAATACACTTTGGAAATATTTCATAGGGGAGTCCATGCACAAAGTTCAAGCCCAGGCCTTGAGCCAGCTCACAGAGATGGGGGAGCAATGGGGAGGGGAGGGAGGCGGAATAGTCTCCAGTAGAAAACTTCCTTTCTATGAACGATCTCATGCCAGTCAGAGATACTCATTTGGCTCTGCTCCCTAGCATCCTTGCTTGGATGGAGCCTCCCCGCATCAGGTGTTAAAGGAATGCAGTAGGTTGGCCATCTCCCTCCTTACACCCCTCCAGGTCTCCATCCAATCTAGGTCCTAAAGGGAAAAGATCCACCCAACATCATTGCCAGGCTGTTCTGACCCTGAGTTCTGGGGCCACTTGGATTTCTACTATGGTACTGAAAAAAGAAGATCCCTCATGAAAGAAGGCTGGGAAACTGGTTCCTTTCCTACAGAACTTATCAGTCTTGTGTGTCAGTGGCCACCAGTACCGCCAAAAGGGAGATGGAGCGTGTAGTGTTTCCCAAACTCTGAAATCCCGGATGTGTTCATCGTTGCTGAGGCACGGGTGCTCCAAGGAGCAGTTTGGGAACAGCACTGCTGAAGAGTGCAGTGTTCCAAAACCCCTGACAACAGGATTCCTTTGGAGATGGGCCTAGGCCAGTGGGGAGTTGTGCAGTGAACTGCCCAGGATGGGGAAAAACAGGAACACAGACATGAGTAGTGGCTTCTATGTCAGGGGCAGAGGGACTGACAACACACCAGATGGAAGCAGGCTCAGGCTGTGGACGGTGGGTCTTCAGGGTGTCAGAGGGGGCACTCTGCCCTCACTAAGCCCTAGAGAGCCCTCTGGACTCTGCCTATAGCCTACTTCCTGCTCTGATACCCTCTTTTCCCCTTGTTGCCTAGAGGAGGATCCTTTCTAGAATGTCTGCCCCGTCATGAGCACCCGTGTCTAGGAAGGTTATGATCACCTGTCTTCACTTGGAGCTTCAAATAGCCCAGACTGGAGGTGGCCCCGTTTCCCCTCACGTGATCCTCCTCGACCCCCACTTTCAGAAAGCTCAGAGCCTGTGTTCTGCAACAGCCCCTGAGTCCCACCAGCTCCTGTCTTTGAAGACGAGAGCGTGCAACCAAACTCAGCTTCAAAGACTCCCCTTGGTTTTCTTCTGAGCTTTCCACCCACCCAAGCCCTATTGGCCCACCCTTCTATTCATCCCCCACCTCAGACAATCCCCCATAACTTCTATGAAAGCCCCAAACAGGGTCAGAGCAAAATATAAAAAAAGAGGAGAGACAGGGAGGGAGCCCTCATGAATGAACAGGGGAGCAAGGAGAAGAATGAGAGATGCAGGAGGGCCAGGGTGTGCAGGGGTGCAGGGGAAAGGGCAGTGAAAGGGCCTTGAATTGACAGGGGAGAGGTATGGGTAGGGCTGGGGCTCAGCTTCCAGGCAAAGCCCCTTGGCCAGCAGGCTTGATCCCATCCAGATGGGCTGAACAGAGCTCCCTATGAAGGCCTGGTCTCCATGGAGAGCAAGGTAGAAAAAGCTCCATTCTCAGAGCCTGAGCCCTAGGTAGGCAGGCCTGAAGTGCCTCCCAGGGACTCTCAGCAGAGAGTTGGCCAAGGTGGTCTTGATCTATGAACTAGTCTCTTAGATCTCAGTGGGGAACCCTAGGCAGGGTACAATCAATAGGACCTGAAGGGGGACAAGATGCATTAGGAGGGCAGAGTCTGATTCCCCCAGCTCTCAGCACAGAGGCCAGCTGGGATCCTCATGGTTTGTCTGTCACCCTTTCTAGATTGTCCTGGGAGCATGTGTGGAGAGTAAGAAAGGAAACCCAGTCTATGAGGAGGGAGTTCCAAGCCCATAATAGGGTCTTGGGGAGGAGACTGAAGGGTCCAGGGGCCTGGCTGGAGGGTGGGGACAGTGTGTGTGACATTAAGAACTGGGTGGAAGAATCAGCATGGCACATATAGGGCTATGGGTGAGAGGCAGTCTTAAGGAGGCTACAACCTCCAAAATCTCAGGGTCTGGGCATAAGCACCCAAAGGGGGGCCCTGGAGTTATCCAGGGTTCTGAGACTAACAAGTGGGCATGGCCTCAGGGAGTGAGGGAGATATTAAATATGTCTGTGGCCAGGTCTGAGGACTGGGAGAAGGGGCTTCTACCACTGGGGCTATCTGTGTACCCCCAAAAAACTGACAGCCTGGCACCTACTTGATGGCTTTCTTCTCACTGCGCCCACGCCCCGAGTCTGGCGTGCCCACCGTCTCCAAGGAGTTCTTGTAGCGTTTGCCCTGCGAAGACAGTATCAGGGTTACTTCTTGGGGGAAGATCAGGACAGTCCCCTCTTCCCAGAACAGGGGCTTCAGAGGAAATGAGAGAGACCAGAATTTAGATTATCATCAAACTCCAGAGCCAGTGTGAGCGATTGCTGCCCCATGCCTGGGTACCCTGTGGGCTCTAGGACCTGCCTTTGCCCACAAGCTATCCTTCATGCCTTACCCTCAGGTATCAGGCCATCCTGTCTGCCTGTCTCCTGGGCCTCTGGCCCAGCTCCCAGAAACACAGTTCCCTCTGCCGTGGACAGACGGCTCTCAGGCGCCTGGCCACGTCACAGTGTCCACGTCACCACCCCCAGATGGTGGGGGTGGCATCCTGCAGGGCAAGGTTGGCAATAGCCAATGATGTGAGTGGTGGGGGAGGGTGCAGGCCACATGCCTGAGTCTGCTGGGGTTGTCGTCACTGCCTGGGGTCTTGCTGGGGTCCTCATACCCTAGGGCTAGGAGGCAGGGACAAGACCTCTGTAAGACTTCATTTTGGGAAGAGAGAGTACATCCTAACCCTGGGGGCTCCAAGGATGCCTGGCCCCTGGACAGCCCCCAAGGTTGCTTAGCCCAATGTGAGCAGAAAAGAAGCAGGGCAGGGATGGGCACCCTGGTTCCACCAGCACAAGAAAGAATAGCAACGGCTAGGCCTGCTGCTGGGAAGGTGAGCACCATTCACCTTCTCGGTTTGGGTTTCTAAATTTAGCTCATGCAGAGCCCAGCCCCATTAACATTCCTGGCTGCCACCAAGCATCCTCACGAACACCCCATGGACCTCAAGCCTGGGCCAGGCACCAGGTTGGTGCAGGCAACTTGAGAATGCAGGCTGAACAGGAGCCAGGTATGCCCTGCCAACCCCTTTACCACTGGGTACTACTAACTGGTCCTGACCTAGCTGAACGGTGACAGACAAACGCAGACACACAGACACACATGTATGCAAGCATGCACGTGCATGCTTTGATAGTCCCTCACGTGCACCAACACCATAGCCACAACAGTCAATTATTCCATCCTTTCAAACACAGAATAAAAGCTGCCACAGCCGTGTTCCCACATGCCCCCACCAGCTGCAGCCCCTTCCTAGCCACAGGAGCCTGGGGAAACTGCAGCAAAGCTCCCATGAATATGTGGTGAGCAGAGCCCTCCATTCATTCTAGCTGCAGCACCTCTACAGCTCAGGACACCTTGATGTGGCCCTAGCGAGGTCACGGGTGCCCCCATGTCACCCTGGTCAAGCCTTCCACCCTCTCTGACCTCTCTGTCCTCCCTCCTGGAATGGTTTGCTGTCATCAGGTGGGTCCAATGGAGAAGGGGCTCCTGGTACCAGACAGCATCACTTTCTCTGTTTATTGATGTCAGTTCCTATATCCTGGCACAAAGCCACAAAAAGGCAAGGCTGTTAACCCTCTAGCACCTAGAGTGACACTGGCACCTACAAGTAGTTTCCAGCACCAACTGGAAGTGCCGTCCTATTTTCCCATCCACGCTGGAGCTCGGGCTCAAGTTGTTTCCCTGAGCTGAAATCTTCAAACTCAAATACAGAGGTGCCAGGCCCTTCAGGCCCACAGAGCCACCCTTCCTCACATTCTTGGTCCTTCTCATCATTCGCAAGTTAGAGGTTCAAACCCCAAATAATTCCCAACATTGACTGAGTCCATCAGCGGTGGGGCCATACTGTGGTCACCAAAGGCTATTTTTGGAAGGACCTTAGGTAGGTGCCAGAGTCCCGCTATTCCCCAACATCTGGGCAGTCCAGGGCCCTTCTGAGGGAAATCTTGGAACGCCATCTACCTTCTCCTCTTTTTTTCCAGGTATTTGCAGGAGATCTTGCCTTGGCTAGCACCCTCTTCCAAGGATGGCCAGCTGCCCCTTCCTCAAGGCCAGGCAGGACTGGGGTTGGTGATCTTGATGGCCCAGGGCATTTGGGAGAGATTCTGATTGTCTTCCATCTGCAGCTCAGAGAACGTTTCCTGCTGTGACTGAGTGTGCAGCAGGAGCCAGGGTGCCATGTGGGGCAGGACCAGGGCAGGACTGGGCTGGGGCAGTGAGGATTTCACACAACAACCCAAACTAACAGAAACCCTAGGTGACGTCCCAGAGATATTGGGTGGCTTGAGAGGAGCCCCACGCCACTAGTCTACTTGTCAGGGAGGGGACTTGCCAGCATGATCCAGAAAAAGCCAGCTGAAGATTATGGAAGTTATTAATGTTTGGAAATGGGATCTGGCTGTCAAGGTATCATGTCACTAGGGCTGAAGGCATAGGAAGGCAAGGAGAGCCCAGCAGCTGTCTGTGAGGACAGCATATTAAAACTCCTTCTAAAGACCAAGGGAATAGCCTGGGTAAAAAGGGTCCTGTCACCCAGGATCCATGGTGCCAGGAGTGGGTGGGGGTGGTGGTGGGGGGGGGATGCTGAGGAAGTGATGGTCTATGAGAGTTAATCCAGGGAGACAGACTGTGCTCTGGAACCCTGGGAAGGTTCCTGGCTGGAGGCTGTGGTGTGGTTGCGCCAGAGAGATTGCTGGTTTAGAACCTTCAAATGCCCAAGTTCCCAACTACAAACAAACCTGACCCATACTCTGTTCCCTTTGGAGATGAGGGCTGGTGGGATGAGGCCACTTGTACTCTGGCCTTGGAAAGGGTGTCTTCACACACAGAGGCAAACCCACTCAGAGTGGCATGGTGCATATGCAGGGAAGACATGGGCAGACCTTAGTTACCAAGGCTCTGAGAAAATGGTACACATCCTGCTGCTCAGCAGTATATGCACACACACACGTACATGCACACACAGACATGTGCACGCACACACACATGCACACACACACGTGCACGCACACACACGTGCGTGCGCGCGCACACACAGAGACACAGTCACCAGCTCATACAACCTTCTTCCTCTGCCTTCAAACACAGACAGGCAGGGACAGCCTAACTGGTCCTACAACAAGGCAACAAGGCACCCACCAGGCTGCAGGATATGCAGAACAGCCACTTCCATGGTCTCAGAAGACACTGGTACTCAGCTTACGAAGCCCAACTTCCTCCAGTATCTTGAAATTTTGAGGCAGACACAGTGGACCAAGGAACAACGGAGGGCAGCTAGCTTACACTCCTGCCCATAGCAGGGGACAGGTCACACTCATGCAGGGAACTGAACTTGTGGTTCTTCCCCAGTTCAATACCCCAGGGTGTAGAGGCTCACCCAAACACAAATTTGCCTTCTTGAAGGAGCCATGTTGGGTTCTCCCCATAGGTTCCTCACCAGATCTCAAACTCTTTCCTAAACTCCCTGCCCTTCTCTTCCTACATGAGAATGGGGTATGCAGCCTCTCCCCACTCAGGGCCTGTAACTCAGCTTTCAGCCTGCCCCTATGGTCCCTCTGTATATGCTGCCCCAATCATCCTATCCGGAACAGGGGTGGGGTATAGGCATGAGGGGTGGAGGGGTGCCTGATCCCTGCCTGCATTTGGGACATCTCTGGACCTCTATTGAGATCACTCTCTGTAGCCTTCTCAAGTCCTACTGCGCTACTGGGCAGGGTGGGAGGTGGGACTCATGCTTGAAGGGCCCGGAGAGGGGGTCCTGCGGGAACAGCAGCGCTTGCCTCGCTGCAGTGTGCTGGCAGAACGGGTGGCTCTCAGCTCTCCCTCCCGGCGCCCTAGGGTGATGAATGTCCCTCCTGACAGTCTCGTTACTTATTGATAGCCTAATCCCGCTCGTTAATTCCCCAGCCCTCGTTAAAAATGAAAAGAAGCCGTTTGTGCTTGTACAAACCAGGAGAATCAGGATGGATATGCAGGCGGCTGAGGGGTGGGGCGGGGCGGGCGGCGCCTTCTCATTGGTCAGAAGGCTCTGCGGATTGACCCCGCCCACTAGAGGGGCCGTGGGGTGGGAAAGGGGGGTGCGAAGAGCGGGGCCTCAATTCTCAGTCTGCGCGTGTGTGTCTGCAGTTCCTTATGCGTGAGGTGAAGCATGGGAGCGCACCCGCCCGCTCGTGTAGTGCTCCACGAGTTTATCCCCATGTGCGTGCCTCCGGGTGTAAAAAGATGTATAGGACCAAGACCCAAGCAAAGGAAGTGGGCGAGTATGTACAAGTTTGTGGTGTGAAGTTCTGTGCACTTGTTCCTGGCTGGGGGCAGGCAGGTCCTCTGCTTAGGCACACCATAGAATTCACAAGCCAGCGACTGCAGGATGGCAGGGTGCAGGGTCAGGCCCAGCCCCAAAGGGTCTCCCCATAAGAGCCTCACCAGTTTGCGCTGACACCAGTGGCACAGGCCGCAGAGGACGATAGTGACGCTAAGGCTGACGGTGATGATGGCAGAGACCAGCAGGACATCGCGGGTGGGCGCCCCTGAGGAGGACATGCACAGTCAGAGCATTATGGGCCAGAGCCACTCTCCATCCCAGAGACGCTAGAACAAGCACCCCTCCCCCTCCTTTCTGGCACTTTCCACTACCAGCTCTGCTTTTTCTGCCCGAACCTGGGAAGTCCTGTCTGCTCAGTGCCTCAGCTTTTTCCTCAGTACACACTGTGTAGACACTCTGTTGTTCTCTAAACATTACGCCTTTCAAAGGGAGAGGACTTGCTGATGCCCCGTAGGTCCATCAATGGCTCTAGAGGAGCCATTCTTCTATGTGGCCTTCTTCTGCTTCCACATGCCACACTCAATTCTGAACAAGCAAACGGGCTCAAAGGCCATCTGCCTTCTGAGTACCTTCAGACTCTCTTAAGGGCTTGGCCAAGACTCAACAGAGACATGTGTAATCAAAGGGAATTGCTGGGATCTTCAGCCCACATTAACTCAACTTTGCTTGTGCTGGAAGCCCTCTCCTGTCAGCTCCGTCCTAAGCCCCTTGGCTTGCTTCCAGCCTTCTCATCCCTGTTGGCTCCAGCCTCCTCAGCATTATTTGTAAGGTTCCAGACGCTCACAAGAGCCACCTGAAGCTTCCATCTTAAGCATTCTGCGGCCTCATATTTTAAGGGTGGAGACCCACTGTGGGAGGAAAGCCCCAGGTTTCTGCACGGATTCTGTTTCTTAACTCTGTGGTGCTGGAGCAGTCGTGTGAGCACTCAGTTTTCTCCTCTGGAAATGCAGATTTAACAGCCTCCCCTGTCTTCCTCACAGGGGGCTGTAAACATTAGCACAAAACAAATGTACAGGATGCAAAGCCTGAGCCAAAAATGACCATGCGGGAGAGTGAGAGGGGAAAAGGCAACAAGGAGCATTCATGAGCTCTGAATGTGTGTGCACTGGGATGTGTCCTAAATCAAGATGTGTGCACTGGGATGTGCCCTAAATCAAGGGGATGCAGTTTATTTACAGAGGAGCCTGCATGGGCCGCTCGGTGCCAGTGATTGTGGTAATTAAGAGTTGACGATATCTGTCTGGTCCTGGTTCCTGTGGTTTTAGCTTCTGCCTCTCCTCTCCTCCGGGTCTCTCCTGCATAGATGCCTCACGGAGGTGGTCATTCTCAGCTCTCAGGGCCCTCAGACTCCCTCCCACCACCGTGGCACCCTGAGGAGCTTATTTACTCTCTATTCTTTCTAAAATGCTGCTGTTCGGGCCAAACCAACTTCCTAGACCTCCCAGGAACCATCACCCTCACACAGCCTTCGCCAGCCCACCACCTGCCAGCCAATTGCTTGTTCCTATTTACAGGAAACCCCCTAGTCAATTCCTGTCAGCCGCATGTGCAGCAACCATGAGCTCTGATCTGGCCCTGCCCTATGGCCATGGGCAAGCCCTTGCTGTCTGGGACACCAGGGTCAAACATGTGGAAGAACATCAGGAAGGAAACCCTTCCTGATTCACAGGATGAGTCCAGAGTTTCGGGTATCTCACCTAGAGGGATGACTTCCTCCTCGTGACAACCAACGAGACAAGGACTATGCTAGTGTCAACGTGTAGACAGGGTAACTGAGGCTTAAGGGGCTGTGAGATCATGTTCAGTCGCTCAGCAAGTGGATGAGAACTGAAGTCCAAGCCCAGGCAGTCTGTCTCATGGTCCATACTCTTTGCCTTAGATATTGGTTAGTGGTGCTCAAAATGCACCCTTTGGAACACCTAGGGTTCTCTGGACTCTCTTGGGGGCTGCAGAGGTAGATTCCAAGTAGAGAAGGCTGAAGCCCCTCTACAGTCAATTCAGCATCATTTCCCTTGGCTTTACATCTCGGACTTTTGAAGATAATTACATTTGAAGAAGGAGCTGCTGAGCAAAGTCGAATCCCTCTGGAACCATGGCTCTAGGGTCTCCTGCAGTGTGGATGCTATTATCTTTCAAGGAGTTGACTCCTCCCCCACAAGATCCATCAGCCCCCTCAGCATCCTTCGCACAGCCCTTGAAGGCAGGGTGAAACAAATGCTTGCCATTGCAAATTGCACTGATGTTGGGAATAAAAGTGACAAGATGTCCTTGGCTAGCATGCCCTCAAGTACTGTTACCATCAAGGGGCACAAGCGTGTTCTCGCCTGCCAGCCAGCAGGAACCATTCCTGAAGGATGGAGTGATCGTGTTCCCGGGCTTCAAGGGACCTTGAAGTCACAGAGTCAGGCCCCATGATGCATGATCCCCTCTGGACAGCCCTGGTGGTGACAGGGAGCTGTTCCTGCAAGAGACTGGCTCTCCTGCAGACACACCATTGAGGAGGCCGCTGTAGCTTGTGCCGAGTCCAATCTGTCTCCCTGTGACTCGCAGCTGCGGTCCTCAGCCTGCCCTCGGGCAGCTCTGCCACATGACAGGCCTCTGAATCCTTGCCGACAGTTCTCATGTCCCCTTCAAGTCTTCTCCAGGCAAAGCCGCCCCAGCTCTTCTATCCCTTCCTCAGATGACATGCATGGTTTCAAGTCCCCTTATCGTCAGCACATTAACATTTGAGGAAAGGAAACACTGCAGCCCTAGTCAGCCTTGGCCCAGGGCGGAGTTCCACGACCTCTCCTTGGGCAGAGGAGACATCCTGGGTCCCCAGGGGTGAGACACAGACAAGGGCAGACAGATGACATTGGGAGATCTGGGAGGCAGGGCAAACCAGGAGCTAAGCAGAACCAGCCTGCTGGGCCAATTGTAGTGGGTGTCCAGGAAGGGAGGGTGAGCTCAGGCATACTGCTGCCCCCTCTGCCCAGGCCTGTGTTGGGCATGTCCCGTCCTGCCCATACCACCCCCCAAGCAAACTTCAAAGAAAGAAGAAGCAAAAAGTGGTCCCTTTCTGAAGGGGGCCAACTGCCAATACACAGAATGCTCTAGCTGGTCAGCTTTATGGGGGCAGAGATCAGCTTCTTAGGTAACAGGATCGCATCATGGAGGCTGGAACCTGGTATATATAGTAGGTGCTCAATAAATACTTATTGGAAGAATGAATGAGAAAGACTCCCAGGCCTCTGGGAGGCTGCTATTTATTAAGCATCCACTGTGTACCACACTTCCGGGCCTGCTGATGCTTCACTCACTCCGGTATCCTTGGTGACACACAAAGACGTGCTCAGTAAATATTGTTTGAATGTTCAATGCCCGCATATGGTATCTCATTTGTCACCCAAACAAGATAGAATTCTGGGAAGAGATGAGAGAGGTGCTAAGAACAGTCTTGGAGCCTTTCTCTTTCATACACACGCACACAGGCACACACAGACACACACACATATACACACCCTGTTTATTCTTTCCCCCATACCAAATCTGCCCTACAAACCCTTGAATTGTCAAGACCCTGATGAGAGCACCTCCATGAAGCCTCCCATAATCTGGACAGTGAGAACTGAGATCTTGTGCTTCAGCATTCCCATGGCCCTGTGCCTGTAACCATCTTTTAGGGGTGTAGTATTTACGTGCTGCGGCTCTGGAACTGGACCTCTGGGCTCAGATTCTGGCTCAGACTCTTCTAAGCCATGTGATTTAATCCCTGCATGCCTTGGTTTCTCTACCTGTAAGCGAGGACTAATAATAGCACAGTTTTCCTTGGACCACTGGGAGACTAACAGGAATTAGCACATATAATGTGCTTAGCACAGTGCCTGACACAGAGTAAGCAGTAAACGCTGGCCATTATCATAGCATTACCGCACTGTGCCCTGGACCAGAGATATCTGGGGCAGGGAGCTGGGCTCTCTGAGAACTGAATGAAACATTGAACTGGTTCACCCTCATTTCTCCCTAGGACAAGCAGAGGCCAAGTGTCCCATTTTATTGGGTTCTGTGCATGTTTATCCACCCCCTGCCCCAGGAAGTGCCCCTCTAGAAGCTTAACTGTGGCAGGCATCAGTGAGTGCTCCGTGAACAGAGGGGGAAGGGCTGGCTGTGGGGTAGGGGCAGCAGCTGGAAGCCAGGCTGGGCCTCAGGTGTGAACTGTAGAGACCTGGTGCAGGTTGGTAAGGCTTTGCTTCCACTGCCTCTCATCTCCTCAGCAAGCCATGATTTATGGATGAACAGAATCAAACAGGACCGCGGGCTGCTGGATGCCCTAGGGAAGCTGCTTGAGAAGCAATGGACTTCTGAAGGCAAGCTCACTGGCTGCCTGGTAGGGGGAGGGTAGGTATATGCACAAAGAACACAGATACATGCACCGCACACGTACACGCAACATGGAGACTCATCCCTAACACAGATATTCACACACACACACACACACACACACACACACACACACACACACACACGCATGTCCAGGGTCAGGTGTCCAGTCCACTCTATCACTCAGAAGGCCTGGGCTTTCAGACACTTCCTCTGGCTTGGAACTCTCGCTCCTGAGTGGGATGTCATTTGTCCACTCACAGATTGCCTCCTCTTTCCTCTCCGGGTGGAGCACAGTAGGCGTCTTGGGAGCCCGTGACCTGGGTTCAAGCACCAACCCCATCAATGGCCACCTGTGTAACCCAAGCAAGGCCCAGAGGGGGTCTCAGTGCTCTCCCTTCCGGTTGACAACTCCTGGTGTTGTGCTGTCAGGACTAAATGACAGCCAACACCATTGGGGACGCCTTGTGTGGCAGATACCACACCAGGCAGTCTCTGCGTATCATCTCTAGGACCTTGGGCTATTAGGATTCCCCACTGATGGGGGAAAAAGCAGAGGTCCGGAGAGCCAAAGGCCCTTGAGCCTGTGCTTTCAATCATGCCACAGTGGCCTCCCTCTGGGGGAAGGAGGTCACAAGACAAGCTCTACGGCATGGCCTAGCCACACCCACTTCACTCATTCCCACAAGCCCCTGGGCCAGTCATTTCATGCTTAGGAGGCTTTGCATGATGTCTTAGTTAGGTTTCTATTGCGGTGATAAAGTACCAAAAGTAACTTGGGGAGGAAAAGGTTTATTTCATTTTACACTTTCAGGTACTACTCCATCAGTGAGAGAAGTCAGGGCAGGAAACTGGAGGCAGAAACTGAAGCATAAGCCACGGGGGAATGCCGCTTACAGGCTTACCCCTTCTGGCTTGCTCAGTTTGCTTTCTTATACACCAAGGACCATCTGCCCAGGAGTGGTACCACCCACAGTGGACTGGGCCTCACATGTCAATCGTTAATCAAGAAAATGCTCTATTGACTTGTCTACAGGCAATATGGATGGAAGCATTTTCTCAAGTAAGATTACATCTTCCTAGATATGTCTAGGTTTGTGTCAGGTTAACTGCATGGCTGTTCCTTACAGCCTTTTCTTCAAGATACTTGACCAAATATGGTCTTTACTGCCTTCCTATGTACTGAAACTATGACAGGTCACCATTTGGGATTCATAATTAGTTCTCTATATCCCTCCACGCTGGAATACCTGGAGGGTTGAGACCCCGGAGCCATAATCTCTGCAGTCAAACATCCATAGAGAGGCTGCGGAGATAATTGCTAACTAAATGCATGAAATCACCCAGTTCCAGGAAAGCCCACTTCCTTCAGGAAGCCCTCCCCAAGGACACAGCAGTGTCTTCATCCTCCAAGCTTGAACTAACTGACCTTCTGTCCCATTCCCTTTTCTTGGGCATAGATCAGTTCCCTCAACCAAAGCCATAGGGTAAAGTCCTGTATTACTGGCTCATGTTGTCCAGATCATACTAGAGGGGGGCCACTGGGCCCACCAGAAATCTATACACAGGCTTGTCCTCCCAAATTCACTCATATTTGTACTCATAGATGGTGACATGGATACTGCCTGTGCCTACTACTTCCCATCAGTCTCAGCCTGAACTGTCCCCTTTCCTGGAGGCCCCTTCTGGCATCCTCAGCTTGTACGCTATTGATCTGCTTACCAAATACTCTTAGCCATAGTCATCGATAGCACCAAGTTGGGTTCATACCCTTCAGCACTTCTTTGAAAGCAAATCTCTTTTTTGGGGGTATGGGGGACGGTAAGACAGCAGTGTCTCATTTTGTAGCCCTGGCTGTACTAGAACTCAATATGTAGACCAGGCTGCCCTCGAACTCACAGAGGTTGCCTGCTTCTGCCTCCTGAGTGCTGGGACTAAAGGTGTGAGCCACTGCACTCAAATGAAAGTAGTCTCTTAGCCCATTTGACAGTGAAGGAAACTGAGGACCAGAAGGATTCAGAACCTGCCCAGGAGCATACAGCAAGAGAGAGGTAAAAGCAGGATGGGATTTGGGGTCTTCAGGACCTATGTCCCTTGGCTGTCCTCTGTTCTCCTCTAGGGGTGCTGTGCCTTAAATCCCTCAGTGGCAAGAGGGAAAAGAGACTGAGTGAACACCAGATAAAGAAGTCAGTGAAAGGGTTTGTCCTAGCTAGTTTCCCCCTTTATTTTCTTTTTTCCTTTTCTTCCTTTCTTCCTTCTTCCTCCTTCCTTCCTTCCTTCCTTCCTTCCTTCCTTCCTTCCTTCCTTCCTTTCTCTCTTTCTTTTTGTCAACCTGACACAGCTAGAATCATTTAAAAAGAGGGAACCTCCATGAAGAGCAAGCCAGCAAGCCATGTCCCTCCATGGCTTCTGCCCGCCAGGTTCTTGCCTTGAGTTCCTGCCGTGACTTCTTTCAATGATGAATTGTGATATAGAACTGTGAGATAAAATAACCCCTTTTCCCCTCAAGTTGCTCTTGGTCACATGGGGCTTTTTTTTTTTTATTTCAGCAATGGAAACCCTAACTAAGACAGGGTTCTTTTTCAAGAACTGCCTGGAAGGAGCCAGAGCTGAGTTTCCCCAGTGTTTCAGACACTCCTCTGGCATATGTTGCCTAGGGATCATCCCTCAGATGCTAGCCTGATAAAGCACCCTCAATTGATAGAGGCTCAGACTGCTTAAGAGTCTCAGGAGAAGCTGGGGGCCAGGTGCTGGAGCTGGGCTAGCTGGGAGTGGAGAGAATAGAGAGTAGTGGAGGAGGTGCAGGGGTTCCATTGTTGTACCGATTAGGGCATAGCCACTATTCTACACACACACACACACACACACACACACACACACA
>NW_004949154.1:711793-727721 GCF_000317375.1 Microtus ochrogaster | reverse complement strand
AGAGAGAGAGAGAGAGAGAGAGAGAGAGAGAGAGAGAGAGAGAGAGAGAGAGGGAGACAGAGGGAGAGAGGAGTATTGTTGGGGGTGGTTGGGTCTACGTCTGCCAGCACCTTCCCATACTGAGCCTTCCTCCTCCCACCTGATTTTGCACTGTGCTGAGCTTCCCTCAGCCCTCAGGATGACGTTCAAGGTGGAAAGCAGTGAGAGCTGGCGTCACGGCTTTCCATAGGAAGCCCCCCTCCAAATGCATGCCGAGCATACGGAAATTGGGGTGGCATTTACAAGTGGACAGAGCCTCCCCGCCTAAGGTAGGTAATGTGGGCATGGGAAAGGTACATTTGTGTGCTTGCGTCACCTCCATTCCTTCCCCAGCCCAGGACACATCAGAAAGCCAGGAAGTGGTGAGAAGGAAAGGCAGAAGCCCTGAGCCAAGCCCTGGAGCCAGAGCAGGCAAAGCTCCGCTGCTTGGCATTCAGTAGAATTTTCTGTCCTCTCTTCACTCCGAAACTCCTCCTTCCAGGCCACCCACCTTGGAGCCTGGCAGCTCTCTTCTTACAAGAGAAAGAGAAAAGGAGATGGGTGGGAGAAGAGAAAAGGAAAAAGGAGGGGAGAGAGCCCAGCATGCCTTTCAAAGGCAAGCCGGGTCTTGGCCCTCTCCCATGCCCTCTGGACATTGTCTCTGAATGTCCTTCAGAAAGCAGTGGAGGAATCTGCAATACCTTGGGCCTCACCTGGGGCAAGAACAAGAGGAGGCCCGAGGGGAAGTGTTTTGGAAAGTTACAAATAGCTGAAAATAGGGGCTTAACACAAGCAAGCTTCCTCAACCTTGACTGTAATAAAAACAGATAGTGTGTGAGCGAGCCAGGGAGAGCATGCTGGCAGGGGCCGCAGAGGCCGGCTGCATGCAGACAGTTTAGAATTCAGTGGCGATGCCAAGTGAGTAAACAGCGAATGAAGGCTTATCCGGATGGGCCAGAAGCCGGTCCAGCAAGAACTGGATAGGGACATGTCAGGATCCACAAGCACTCCGACTCCTCATCAGAAGCTCCAGGGTCTTATCCACGCCTCCCCTATTTCGGCTCTCTCTTCCAGCAGAAATCACCATGGCCTAGGGAATCATGGCTCACATTTGTACTGTGAGGAACAGTTTGTGAAGTGCTGGACAGTTTACCAAAGGTTTTACTTCCACTATCACACTTAATGGAGGTCACGAGGGCATCTTCTGTCCAGTCACCTCCTCCCCACACCAGAGTCACCCTCACCTCCCACAATTCCTGGCCTGGAATTGCTTTGAGTGCCGGCCTACAGCCTCAAAAGGAAGGAAGACAGGCAATCTGTAGACGACAGAGATCTGCCGAGGCCAGAAGCCGTCAGGATCAAAGCAGTTTGGGATGGACAGGTTCAAGTGTCAGCTCCATGCAGGGTATCTGGCCAAGTTATCCAGGAACCTGCTGCTCTCCCTGCCCACCTTGTTCCCAAAGCTGATGAGCTGCCTAGGTAGCCATGAAAATGATCACATCCATCAGAGCAGCAGGGACCCAAGGAAGGAGGAGCTCACAGGAAGAACCTCTCCGGCAGGAGCGTGGAGCGGGGGCAGGATCAGGGATGTGTGATGATTAAGTACAAGCCTTGACCACTAGTTACTCCTATGAATAATGCATTGTTGTGCCTTGGCCTAAATCAGCATCTTATTGTTATTAATAATACACGGCAGCACAGAGGCTGGAGTTGGAACGCTGTGCTGTATCTCATTGGAGGATATCAGAGCACCACGCAGTTCCTCATACTGATGACTCAACGCCACCTCCCCAGGCTACAGGCTTCCTTATGGGCCAGGAAGGGCACCTGTCCTTCTCTGACTTCCTCCCACCTGAGGCTTGGAGTCACAAAGGCCACATGAGTGAGGACTCATCCATCCTGGATCTCAAGTACTCATCCAGGGTTCTGGGTGGGGGAGGGAAGGGCACTTAATCTTCGCCAGCTCAAGGGCTCTTGAAGATGCAAGATTATGTGAAGCAGCTTCCGAAGATGTTTAAGAAGGTAAGAGGTAACTAGAGAGGGCCTCCAGATATGGGCAAGGAGGATGGAGAGACACTGGTAGGGATCTGAATTCAGCTCTGCCACTCATCAGTTGTGTGACCTTGGACTACTCACTCCGCTCTCTGTTCTCAGCCTTGTCGCTAGAACTTAGGGTGTCCCTCCTGTGCCTGCTAGTTCACTATGTCTCTGTCACAGGGTTAGATCTGAGCCACTGAGCGCTGCAGTGCTGCCCGTGGTCCTGAAACAGATGTAGGACCGGCCATCCCTGTCCTTGGTGCTGAACAGTCCTCGGTCCCAGAACTGTGATCTTCTCATTGTTCCTCTAGAAAAAGACTCGAGACTGAAACCTTCTCGCAATTACAGAGCAGTAGCTCTACCTTTCTCTGCCGGTCCCTCCCTGACCAAGCCCCAGCTGAAGCCACCAGAAGACTCCAGAGCTCCTTTTCTTTGGATGGCGAGGCCCCAGGAAGTCACAAGTCTCTCGTCAAAAGTAAATACCACACCCTCTTCCCTCTAGGCAGTCTGCCACACTGCCTCCTGGTGGCAGTCTTGGAACTGCACCCAGAGCAGGAGCACAGAAGGTCCCCAGTGGTGGTGCAGGGTGCGCCGGGAAGGAGCGGCAGAAGGCCTGGCCCCCGCCGCCCCCTCACTGCTCCTAGGGCAATCTGGCACTCTGAGCTTGCATCGTTGCCCAACACATGCACGCTCCAACTCGTCCGTCCTTGTCCTAGCCTGGTTGGGCACCTTGCTGCTCGGGTCACAGTGCAGACTGAACACAGATGACCAGAATGAACCAATCAAAACATGCCGATTCCTTCTCCAGGTGGTGGGAGGTGTTGACTTGACAAACATCAACCCTCTCCTCCCATTGCTAGGCCAGAAAACTCCTATAATTTGCTTCCCTCAGGGCAGAGCCTCCATCCCCCTCAGTCACCTAAAAGAGGACCTCCTCACAGCTCTTCCCTAGAAAATAGTGAGCAGCTTGGGGAGGAGGCCACACCCATGAGACACTCCTATTCTACAGGTGGGAGGTTCTTAAAGAAGCAGTTGCGCCTGGTGATGCTACAGATCTATGCTAGCCAGGCTGGCTGAAGAAACTCCCCCTAGTCATCCAAAACTAAAAGCAGGAATAAGGGGGCTGGCAACAGGGCTCAGCTGGTATATATGAGTATACCTATGGCACACATATATTTATATATGGTATATATATATGCACCAGGCCCTAGGCTGCTGGGAAGGATGGTGCACACCTGTAATTCTGTATTCAGGACATAGAGGCAGGCGGGACTCTTGAAACCCTACCTCAGCCAAATGAACAAAAGCAAAGCAGATGAAATCACCGAAGACAATACTGAACCCCAGATTCTCTGACTTCGTGGAAGGAGTGACACTAATTTCCTTTAATTGCAGTAGAGCCGTCTAGCACCATTGGCTGAGCACTTGTTACATGGTAAGCGCCATGCTAAGAGCTCTACAAACATCAGCCTTACAAACGCCCACCGGAGGGAGGGTCACAGTCAGCCTCTTACACATGGAGAACGTGGGGACCAGAGGGCAAAAGTGAGCCCTCAGAGTGGTGCAGCTGGTTAACATGAAGGCTGGCATGGGAAACCAACTGCATGGGAAATCTTTGCACCCTTAAACTTCAGCTCTCTCCCATCGTTCCGGAGGCCTCACCCTCCCTCAGGTACCAGCAAGACCATTTTCTCCCTCTGTACCCTCACCTCTCAGCTGAGAGTCAAGTGGATGAGACAGTAGCCATGCACTCAGCAGTGTGTGCAGCCTATGTGTTATCATAGCCACTGACTGAAACTCGTGACACTGAGGGCTGAGGGCAGGCAGGGATGGCCTGGTTCTGACCTCACAAGAGTCAACACTAAGGCTCAGAGGAATAAATGGCTTGCTCGAAGTCACAGTTTGAGTCAGAACTCAGTTGAAGGAGGTGGGCCTGCCAGCACAGTACTTATTTCTCACTTGCTCAAGGCTGAGTGCTGGGTCCACAGGGCTGGAAAATCCTCAGGGCTAGGAGGCTTTCTGAGGCCCTGACCCAGGCTCCCTCCCCTCCCCTCTTCCTGCTCCCCAGAGACCACCAGCTGGCTCAGCTTTAAGTTGAAGTCTTCGAGTCTCATTCTAAATGTTTTTTTTTCTTCCAGGCAATTACCTCCTGCTAATTAGGAAGCGAGGCTGCCAGTCCCAGGGCCCTGGACTGACCCCTTTCTCCACCCACAGGGATGAGGGTATGTGGAGGCAGTGAGTGCCAGTACTAGTCACAAACACTTCCTGGGTCGGAGGATCGAGGAGTTTCAAGGACATGGAGAAGGGAAGTGAAGATGCTCAGAGGTGAGGGGGGAGTGAATGGGAGTGAGCCAGGAGCCCAGGATTTAGAAGCAGCCTAGACACACTCATGTAGAATAATAGAGACCTGGGCAGCAGAAGGGGCCAGAATACCTGGCATAACATAGATATGAGGAAGTTGGGAAGGAAAGAATGAAGGAAAGAGCCTAAGGAACTGACGCAGAGATGGACAGATCTCCGTTCTTCAGAGAGGAGAAAGAAGGTACCCTATAAGATGGCCAAGATTACAAAAGAGAGTGGCAAAGAGGGAGATACTGGGAGACTCCAAGAGGGAGAAGGAGCCAGGAAGGACAGGGAGGAAGGAGGAATCACTGGAAGAAACCCCAGGGAGGAGTGGAGAATGAGGGAGAATGACTTGGAGTAGCAGCTCCCAGAGCCCCAAGAAGGGTTATTTCCACATTGTTGTCCTTGAGCCTCCCCAATGTCAGTACCCAGCCAGCCGGGCCTGCGTGCCTTCTTCCTACACAGCCACAGGTGTGGGCAGGCACGATGATCACCCGCCGGCTAGCTCATGCCCCAGATGTTCCACATTCTGGGGACAGCCAGCTGAGTTTCCTCCAAGCCAACCTGTAACCCCTTCCTGTGGGCTGAGCCAGGGGACCCTCCAGGGTCACGGTAACATGACTGGAGCGTGTGGGGATGCACGCTGCAGACTCTCCGTGTCTCAGCAGGAGGAATAACACATAAGGAAGTAGTGATTGGCCAAGGTCACACAGCAAGTGGGTGAGGAAGCCAGACCGAGGACTCTAGGACTCAGTCCCAGTGGGGGGGGGGTCCCGTTCTCTG
Source organism: Microtus ochrogaster (assembly GCF_000317375.1). Lineage (NCBI taxonomy): Eukaryota > Metazoa > Chordata > Mammalia > Rodentia > Cricetidae > Microtus > Microtus ochrogaster. The sequence goes on along the minus strand of NW_004949154.1, from coordinate 722,540 downwards.
CTGAGCAGCAACAGCAGATGAACGTGAAGCCGGCTGTCAGCAAGTCAGACCTTGATGTGGTGGTGTATCACATGGAAAGAAGCAAACGTGGCCAGGGCTCGAAAGTGAGGCTAAAGAGGGAGGGGGCTGGGTAGGAGGGCTCTGCGAAAGTGATGATGGCAGCTAACACTATGGAGTAGTTACTAGGCACAGTGTGTCACTTGCTTAACACATGATGTGTGGGATCCCATTTGATCCCCATGACAACCCTATCACCCTATTCTAGTGAAGAAACTGAGATTCCGAAGAGCTAACCAGGGAAATGATTCTAACCTGGTGGCTAGCCAGCCACTGTCCAGAAGACCCCTCCACTATGGCATTCATTATCTGAGTTCCCAGCTCTGATCATTTAGGCCCCAAATGCCAATGGGGAGAAGTATCATGAGGCCCCACATTCAATAAGTCCCATTTCTAGGCACTGTAGCCTAGGTTCTAGTCTTGGCTCAGCCACTCACTGTGTGACTTCAGGAAGGTCATTTGCCTTCTCTGGGGCTTGGTGCTCTCAACTCAACACCTAAGAGTAGGGGCCAGATAACAATGACGGTTCACGTACGTGGGTGGTGCCGACCTGCTGATAGACACAGTTCCAGGTGGCTTACACATCAAGATCCCCAGAGGCAGCACTGCTATCTCCCTTTCACACACAGAAACGGAAGCACTTCAAGGTTAAGTTGCCGAAGGTCACAATGTGAATCAGTACACAACAGAACCCATCACCTGTGAGTCTACCTGTGCAGATGTGTGTGTGCCAGTGCATCATTTGTGTGTGTGTCTGTGCACGTGTGTGTGCATGTGTGCATATGCTTGTGGAGGCCAGAGGACGACCACGGATGTTGTTCCTCAGGAGCTGTCCATCCTGTTTTTTTTTTAAACATCTTTATTATTTATTTTGTTTGGAGAACATGCAAGTGCCATAGCATGCATGTGGAGGTCAGAGGACAGCTTGCAGCAGCTTTTCTTTCTTTCCACTATGTAGGTGCCAGGGTTGAACACATGATTAGGCTTGGTGGCAGGTGCTTCCCCCATGGAGGATGGAGCCACCAGATATACCTTGTTTTGTCTGTCTTCCTTCCTTCCTTCCTTCCTTCCTTCCTTCCTTCCTTCCTTTCTTTCTTTCTTTCTTTCTTTCTTTCTTTCTTTCTGATACAGGACCTCTCCCTGGCCAAGAGCTCACCAAGGTGGCTGGGCTGGCAAGTTCAGGAATCCTCCTGTCTCTTCCTCCTCAGTGCTAAGATTACAAGGGTGTGCCACTGTGTGAGGATTTTGTTTTTAAATGTGTATTTTGGGGGATTGAACTCAGGTCCTTGTGCTTTCAAGGCAAGCACTTTACCAACTGAGCCATCTCTCAGCCTAGAAACTCTTTTTGATCCAGAGCCCCAACAGTCTGCCTGCCACTCTGTACTCTCTTGGTCAATTCCTGCATGTGGCTTATCATTCTTTACCTGTTCATCTGTTCTTAATCAGTATCTGCTGGGTATAGCCATGCTGGGTCACTCATGCCCACAAATATTTCAGCACCAAGAAGAGGCCAACTCTGGTATGTACTTATGCGTGTACACACACACACACACACACACACACACACACACACACCCTCTGGACTCTGGTTGGTTTGTGGAGACCTTGTGCCATGCTTCAGCAGAGGAGCACAGCCACGTGGTAGTGACGTGGGCCACCACACCCTCTCTCCTCTGCTTCCCTCTAGTGCCTGGGTGGCTGGGACGTCACATCACACACCAGCCGGCACCCTCATCCCCACTGCCTTCCTTCCCTCACGCCTCTCCTCCAACAGAAGCAGGCACCTTCTCCAGGAAGGAAGCAGGCTCAGGCAGAGCCTGGCTCCCACGGCCTGAAGATGCCACCCAACTTGGGGGTGGAGAGGGAGAAAGAAGCATCAGTGTGAGGCTCTGGGGGGCTTAGGGTCTATGGTTCCTACCAAAGACCAAGTCTTCCTTCAGTCTGGCTGTCATAACTCTGCTCTCACAACCTTAAGGATGCCAGCCCCCCTTAGCCATTTCCAAAAATGAGACAGATGGGGGCCATGGGAACAGAGGGTCTAGCCCTCACTCCCAAGCAGGGTGATGGTACCACCAGGGCTCCTCTAGCTGAGTTTTAGCTGCACTCCTCCACCCCATCCCTGGTCCCTATGCTTTCCTCCCCCTGCCCAAACATCTCAGAGTTCTGGGTATTTTTAGGCCTCAGCTGACAGGCTGTGAAATCGCTCCCTTCGCACCTCCCCAACCAGGCGGGGGCTGGAGAGGGAGGAATGAGGTTGGGGAGGGCCACATAGACAATTTATTGGGCTCCTCCCAGGCTGGCAGGTGCCAAGTAGTGAGTGAGGGGCTCCTCCCCTTTTCCCCAGATCTTCTGGCAAGACAATCCCTCCACTTTGCTTGGAGAAGAATGAAAATAGGAAAGGAACCTCTACTCCATTCAGGGACTGGAGAATAAAGGGTTTATAGGGGGCGGCCCTAAGCACTAACAAAGGTGCTGGGGACATCCTCTGAGTCTGAATCTGCAGCCAAACAGAGTCTAAGCACTGCCTTCTGAGAAATGGGCTGAGAGACAGACTGGCTGGGATCCTAGTAGGATAAGGGAAGCGCTAGGCAGCATAGCTTAGTGGTTACCACCCAGCCTATGGACTAAGAATCACTCAAATTCTTTATCCTGATTTGTGGAATAATCCAGCCAAGACCCTTTAGCTCTCTGGTCCTCAGTTTCCCCACCTATGTAACCTAGAAAACAAGGGGATACAGATGCGTGCACGTGCACACACGCCCACACGCACACACACACACACACACACACACACTCTTAAATGCATGCATGGGCACACAGACGCAAATGGCAACATGTATACGTGTGCTGCCAGCCCCTTAGTGTAAAGCTGTTTGCCCTGGGATGACTGCTCCCAAGGGAAAGAGGAAGATATATCCAGATCCTGCTGGAAATGGGCCCCTGTACCAGGGACCATGGGCACGTGGAGGTGGTGGGAGGGTGGGGGGACTTGCCTAGTTGTCATGGAGACAGTTTAGCTCTGTTGAGACTCTGAAGCCCAGACTTGACAACGTGAGTGTAAGTTCTGTGGTTCCTGCTATGGCCTCTCCCTGGCCCAAAGTGAGAAGTGGGGTGTAGAAGTAATCAATGGCGGTATCGCCTATGTCCCTGCACCCTGGAACAGCTCACCTTGCCCCTCCACCACCTCCGAGGGGCCTTTTCTAATGACCCCAATGCTAAGGGCCCTCTCAGAGTCTCTACCCATTCCCATCCACACTGACTGCCCAGTCACTGGTTTGCTAAGGTTAGGACCCAGGTCAGCTGGATCCTGAAAACTTCAGGCCTTGGGCTCAGCCCTGTTCAGGCAGGAAGACTGAGATGAAACCGGGCAGGTATGGTCCCTGGTGAGACTCTAACCCCATTGCCAGTCTGCCGCCAAACTTCCCATCTCCCATACTGCCACACGGTTACAGATCTGTTCAAAAGGCTTCCATGACCTCACAAAAACAAAACACAACTAGGGATGTGGCTCAGAGGGTAGAATTTTTGGCTAGCATGCACAGGGCCCTGGGTTCGATCCCTGGTACTTCATAATCTAAGTGTGGCAGTATAAACCTATAAACCCAGCACCTGGAGGGTAAAGGCAGGTAGACCAAAAACCCACGGCTGTGGTAGAAGTGACAGGCCAGTCTGGAATATATGGGACCGTGTTGCTCCTCCTGTCAATATCCCAGTTCTATTACGGAAGCCCGGCCTTTCCTAATCTGGCCCAATTTACCTTCCCAGGCCTCACTCCAGGTTACAGCTCCCTAGGATCTCCCTTCCAGCCAAGTTCAGGCAGTGCTCAGTACTGTGTCGACTGGCCAAGACCCCTCAGGCCCCTGATCCCAGTGGCCAAATGCCTGGCCTGTGCTTCCTCCCGTGGCAAGCTCTTCTATGCTCTTCAAGACCCAGAGCTCTGCACCCAAAGCTCTTGGTTCCTGCAGCATGACTGGAATACCGAGTTGACTTCTAATTGCAAGTCCTCGCCGGGGTGTGCTGATGATGGACACACTATGTGGGGACAAAAGCACCTGTAACACAGCAAGCACCCCACGAATCTCTGCTATCTCGACAGCGACAGATCACATTGGCCTCAGTGAAATCCTCCCCAAACTCTTCCACTAACGAAGTAGCATGCACGTCCTTCCCAGAGCTTCCAGAACCCCCGTCCCACACATCAATCTCTCAGAATGGGGTAATGTTGATGACAGCTGCCCTTCCACATCACGAGTGTTTACTACGTGTGAAGCTCAGGGATGACAACTTTTCTTGCCTCATCTCTCCTCATCCTCCAGTCACCCAGAAAAGAAAAAGCATCATCATGCCCATTTCACAGAGGAGGAAACTGAGGCAGCAGAGGAGGAGTGAGACAGCCACAGTTACTTCTGCAGGAGTTCCCAAGGACAGCAGGTGGGTCCAGGGCTCTGGCTTCAGCAAGTCATCCCTGATAGCACACAGTAAGGTGCCTAGCATATACTGAGGGCTCTGCAAACAAGAGGTTGATACTACAGTGCTTGGCTAATGTTAGTGGTGGGGAGGTGTTGGGTGAGCTGGGGAAGAATTCCTTAAGCTACATGCCCTGCAGAACACAACCTACTCCATTCCTGGAGGAAGAAACCAGGGGCTCAGAGGGGCCCTAGCTCTGCTACACACAGGGTAAGGGATGGGAAGGACAAGGAACCCTAATATCTCACTGGGCCTTGAGACCCCGTGGGATGTTTTGATGAGCAACTCCTGTAGGGGGCTCTGGTGTACTCAGATTGGGCAGAGCACGAGAGGGCCTGCTCTGGGCTGGCCAAGCCAGCCGCAGCTCTCCGGCCCTGCTGACACTATCCCGTAGTAATGAGACGGATCCAATTTGTACCCAGAGCCCCACCGGGAGCAGCTGCCGCAGCAGGGTTTGAAGTAATTTAATTGGACACATTAGCCACACAGCTCTCTCCTCTACTCCCCTGTTTGGGGCTTCATGCAGGCACCCCTTTCTCACTTATCCAGCCCCGGCAGGAAGCAGGCGTGCACACCGTCAGTTAGAACAGACTCACTGGCACCCCTCTTTCCTTTTTATTGGGGTTACTGGAGGTGCAATAACCGGAGCCCCCCTTTTGTTGATGCCAACAGTAGCTGTGCAAGCCTACGGAAGCCAAGACTTAGACCTCCCTTCTGTCTCCTCCAGCGGCTCTCTCCACCCAGCAGCCCCAGAAGCCCTCATCCTCCCCAACTCCAAGGACACTGAAGGAGCAGGGCCAGAAGCATAATGCTGTTCTGACAATATGCTTGGCTTTGTCACTATCAGGGTAACTATTGATACAGGGGACAGTCCTTTTCTTAGGGTCTTGAGCAGAGGTGCAAACACACATGCATAGAATCAGACAGTCACCAACACACAGATGGGATTCGTTTAACCCAGCTAGACACATACACACACAGAGCCATACGGAATCAAGGTAATCTTTTATCTGTAGATGGAATACCCCCACGACCATTCCTTGTCCACACCCATGCCTGCTTACAGCTAGGTGAGGCCCTGCTCCCTGAAGATAGAAGCCTCAGAGGTGGCCAGGTTGGCAGGTTGAGGGTGTGGCAGGGGGCAGGCAGGATCCCTAGAGAGCCCACACCCTGCCAGGCTGAGTACAGGGCCAGAGGAGGGGCCCTCCCCAAAGCTTTCCGTCACAGTTCCCCATGCACCTCAATGCACCTCGCTATGAATACACTCATTAGCTGCTGTTTACAGCGGGCAGGGCACTCGGCATTCGGATGAACACAGCTATTACGGCCAACCAGCTGCCGCCCGCACACGCACACACGTAGGTACACACAGTCACCAAGCTTCTACCACCACTCTGTCTTCCCCTTCCCCCTCACTCGAGCCCTGCACACTCTGTCACGTGGATATACCAATTCCCCAAACATCCCAACCAACCACCCGGGGTGACACACCTTTCCCAAGGGTCCCTTCCAAGGTAGAAGCTGACAAGCCTTTCTGAGTAGCTGACGAGCCAGCCCACCTTCCTACCGATGGGTTGGAATGCAGGCATAGATGCTGGGCTCTCTCCAGCCCTTTCCACAGGTCCCATGCTGTCTGCCAACTCTGTTCCAACCCTTGGGAATTCTGCTGGGTGAGACAAAGCCTGGCCCTCCAGAGGGAAATTGGACAGAGCCCAGCAGGGCTACCCCCTGCTGCCTGAAGGTCAGCACCTCCATGTCCATGGAACTGGCACAATTCGCTTGGCACCACTGGCTGGGGTTCCCTGGCAAGGTAGAAGGGTACCCAGGCTTAGCCTGGCACAGGCTGGCTCCGGCACCTGGCCAGAGCAGTAACTGCCCCGATAGAGAAAGCTGACCTCATTGGCCATGAGGCCACCTGTGGGCACTGACCATGAAATAGGGACTACCCACAGAGGTGTCTGTGCCCACCTGGGATATCGCAGTGTCTCTGAGGAGCCCATCAAAGCAACAACTCCTCCTCCTCCACTCAGGATTGAGCCTCCCAGGCAGCACATGGCCCCCTCAGCAACTACTCCCCTGCTGTTCTGGGCCTCACTCCCCTGGGGGAAGCAGTTATTGAAAACGGTCCATCAGATTCAATAAGAATTCAAAGTCCCTGAGAGAATAGAGGGGTGGGTGGAGAGTGGGGGTAGCTAGGAGGGGACCACATGCTCCTCCTTTGCCCTTCCCCCATGACATGCTTCAATATCAGGGCTTCAGGTCCCTTGCTCTGTTGCCCTTGGTACCTGAGGGTCAGCTAGGACCAGGACCAACTGCCCAAAGACCTCTCTTTGCTTAATTGGTGTCCACCTGATCCTCTGCCTTCTAGTTTTCCTCCTGCCCCTCCCCACCACCTATCACAAGCTGGCCTGTCATTGCCACCATAAGCCAACCTTCTCTGGCACCCCAACCAGCAAGGAGCGGATTCAGGACCATCTCTTTTTTCCATCCATGGGTTCGTAAACACCTAGCCTGAGGGTCGAGCTGTCTCCACAAAGCTCAGACCAGCACAGAACAGAGTCAGTGGAGGCCTGTCTCTACAGCAACTCTATAGCTTAGAGGGGCCCCTATACCCAAAGGTCATCCCCTCCCAGCCCAACATTAGACCCTTTCCCTGCCATAGCTGTTGGAGGGAGTAAGTGTTCTGGAGTACTGACCTCAGCGCCAAGCCCGGACACCAGCAAGACAGCAAATGGAGCCTGTGGACATGGGGTCAGCTAGGCGAGGAATGACATTTGGAGAGCAGTTGTCAGGGAAATTGTGGGATAGTCTGGCTTTGCTGGGTTTCTATACCCAGCCTTGGCTCTGCCGCTATCCATGGTCCTCATACCACAAACTGAATCTGTTCTATCAGCCTTAATTCCAGCTTCACACCAACCCCTTCATCAGACTCTGCCCAGGGAGAAGATAGGTAGATTTAGACAGTTACTTGCCACGCCAAGGCCCTCTGCCCTATATGATCTATATGTATATGTGTACATATATATGTATGTATATGTATCCCTTTGCCCCTAAGGAATGACCTGCCTGATGGAGTGTCTGTAGGGGACAGAGCCAACTAACAGGTGGGACAGATAGAGGCTTCAGGCACTGTTGTCCAGCGGGATTAACAGAGTCCCAGAAGCCTGGTGACTGAGTAAAAAGACCTCAGAGCCTGACCTCTCTCTCCCAGCCCTTCTCTCTTTAGCCTTGCTCACTAGCTCACCGCAAGGTCACTTCTCCCTCCCTCCTCCTTCCCACTGCCATCCTGCCTGTCCTGCCTGCCCACTGCAACGCTGACCCCTGCAGGCCTGCTGAGGCCCTGCCCAGCTTGGGGACAGGCAGTAGAGACAGACTAAGGAGGCAGGCCAGGCCAGCTTTGGGAGGCAGAGGATGAAGGACAGGAGGGAGAGAGCAGGGGAGGCTGCAGGTAGGGCAGAGGTGGCTGGCAGTCTGGAGCGGGAGCTCATGGGTGGACACGGGAAGGAACAGGTCTGCATTCTCCATCTGGCTCCTGTTCTCCTCCGCCACTGCTTTCTTTATAACACAGGAGTAACAGTAGTGCCTGGGGGCCAGGGACCAGGTGGGAAGGGAAGAGCAGCCATCGGGTAAAGTCTTAGTCTTAGGATGAGCCCTATGGGGACTAGCAGAGTGAGTGAGCCGAGGGAGAGAGAGTACCATAGAAACCCTCAGGAACTGACCAGGGGCACGAGGAGCAGAAGAGGATAAGGTATCTTTTTTATTTATTTATTTATTTATTTATTTATTTATTTATTTAATAAGGCGACCATGGGCCACAGGTGTTCCTGAGGAGATGGATGAGGAGACCAGGCTGTAAGAGGTACTGGCTCCTGTGGGATCAGAGGGGAGATGAGGGACTGGTCTGAGTCACACAGGAATTAATTTGCATATCTCACTCCTACCTGGTGCCAGGCAAAGGGGAATAGTGGGTGGTTAGAAATGGGGGACATAGGGCCCTAGCTGTGGGTAACAGAGTCTGGGAGACCTTGAGTAAGCTGCTAGGGATGGGAGCCTCACATGGAGCTGTGGGGGTCCTAGGAAGTGGGCAGTGATACTAAGGGTCACAAAAGGCCCCCAGAGATCCCAAAGGAGCAGGAACCACTCATACCGTACCCGCTACAACCTATTTTTAGTCCCACCAGCCCAGTGCCCACACAAGAAACAAGAAAACCTCACCAGCTTCCTTCACAGTCAGAACCAACCTTGCCACAGGCATTGGTGGACCCTGCAGTTTCAAGGGGGCAAGACAGGCAAGCACAAAGGGAAAGGTTCAGGGGCGGCCAGGCTGTCAGGAACAGCTGTGGAATCCAGGCCCTTTGCCCAGAAGATGCCAAGCACGTCAAGTTGGCCTCTGTGGAGAGGGCAGAGGAGCTTAGAGGAGGGGTAATGTCACGGTGCCAAAGTATTAGAAGGGTACTAGTGGGTGGGTGAACCCACGGCCCCAGGTCAGTGGCCTCACAGCAATGGAGACTATCCCTACTGCACTCCCTTCCATCCTCATTCCTGATCTGAGCTCTGAACTGGGCTGCTCGGAATGAACCAAGCACAAGGATGCCCCTGCCCTTGGTCCAAATGCAGGAAGCTGGCTTTTCCTGGGGAAAAATGTCAGGGTAGGTGACCTGGGTTCAGACAGGTGAGGGAACAGCCCCTCAAAGGTAATGTCCCTTCAGTCCACACCTAGAGGACGTTCAGAGAAGTCTCCAGAGGAGACTGAGTCTCAGACCCAAGTACTGGGTGAGTACAATGTCTGCCACCCAGTAGGTCAACATCAGTGGACTTGGAGTGTCCTTTGAGAGAAAACAGCAAGTGTGGATTGGGCACAAATGGGCAAAGCCAGTGTCCACCAGCTTGCTGTGCAGAGCATTAGGGCTTGAGTCCCCTTCTGTGGACGGTTTCAGGGTTGATCTTTCTCACAGCACCTGCTTTCCCCAGAGACCACAGCAGGGAATCCAGAGACTCTTGTAGGAGTGGGTCTTAGGCTGGAGCCCCCACTCTTAGCCTTGGAGAGCAGTCCAGAAACAGAGACCCCGGAGGCCAGGAGGTTGAACTAGCAGAAGTGGGGGTATGGGGCTTCTTTGGAGTCTGGGCCTTTTCTGGTATCCCAGGTGGGAGCTGGAACCTGGTCAAGAGCTGCAGGGGACCTGCCTACAGGTGGGCACTGCGTGGGGGAGGCGTCAGGAGCCAAGGAGGAAATGGCAGAGCAATTTCCCGAGGAAGGAGGAGAGATTCCTGGCTTGGGCTCTAAGGATGCCAGAAGGATGCTAAGCCAATAGTGGGCTCCCAGGCCACTCCCTTTCAGAAAGGCAAAGGGGTGCGGCCCCTTTCCCCTCCCTCCCTGGTAGGACTGGAGTGAGTTTGGTGTTCTTTGAGTCCCCCTCCCCAAGCCCAGGAGAACATTGCCTGGCTACCCCCATTGTCATCAGCCTCTGAGATTTCTCTTCAGGTACCCCTGCTTCCCTTTCACCGCTCCTGCGGTTCCCCACCCCCTAGAAGCCTCTATCCCCTGCCGCTGCACCAGATTCCCACTTGCCCCCTGGAGCCCTCTCAATTCACAGTTGGCACCGCAGATGACACTCCGTTCCTCTGTGCCCACAATCTTGGTCCAAAGATCCTCCTTGCCCCGAGGTCCCCCAACATTGACGTCCCCAGGGCACCGGTGCTGGGGAGCAGGGGGTACCTCTGAAGGCACTGCCCGGCTACCGCGGGGACAGCAGCTCCTCGCTCCGCCACACACGTTGTCCTTGGGCTGCTGGGGGTGGGGGGGAGGTCCTTGTGGGGACACTGCGAACCCGGCCCCGGGCATCCAACCTAGCAAAGTCCCGACTGCGGGGTCTGAGTCTGAGTCTCTGCCGCTAGAACCCACGCCCCCGGGGCTGGGATGACCCTGGTAGGAAGGGGTGCAATTCGTGAGGCTCCAGCCGACAGCAGCCCTAGGCTGGGGCTCCGAGACGGCGACCAGGCGCTGCAGCCATCCTGCCCGCCGGTGCGGGGCGCCCCAGCCCGTGCGGGGCGCCCCAGCCCGCGCGGGGCCGCGCTTACCTGGGCTGGCCGCCTCCGGGTCCCGGTACATGGTCTCCTCGTCGCCGGCTCCCTCCGGGCTCCTCAGAGCCGCCTGCGGCCGCGCGCTGCTCTGCCGCCGCTGCAGGGCATGGGGCCGGGCGACCCCCGGGGGCGGGTCCGAGGG
>NW_004949154.1:701167-711403 GCF_000317375.1 Microtus ochrogaster | reverse complement strand
CTGCACTGCAGCCCTGGACTGGCCGCCGCCGCCCGGAGCCGCCCCGAGGGCACGGCCGCCGCCCCGCACACCCCAAGCGCTCACGAGGCCCCGCCTGGAAGGGCCGCGGAGCTCCACGGCTAGGTTTGTCCAGACTATGGAAGACGTGACCCACTCGGCCCGTGCGCCACTGGTGGCGGTGGACTCGCAAGCCGCAGGGTCGCCCAGATGGCCACCTCCTCCGAGGTGCCTTCTTGACTCCGTTCCGAAAGGCGTGGAGATCCGCCCCGTGTTTTCCGCTCGGTGGCCACTCGAGGGCGTTAGCTCTGGACTCAGAACAGCGGAGGACCAGGGAAGAAGGGTTGGTGGGTATCAAAACCAGGAGTGGAGTGTGTTGCCAGCGCTGGGCCTCGGTCTGACAGTCTTGTCTTTCTCAGAGCTGGTGCGCTGCAGGAACAGATAGAACTAGAATCTCCATCTTCCGTGGGGTACTACGTATCTCAACCTTTCCCACCTCTTCGAGCTCCGTAAGAAAAGAAAGCAGCTGTTCAGCCCCTATTCATTCCTTTCTCGACCCTGTTCTCCCAGTCCTCCCCTTTCCCTTGACCCAGTGTGCCCCTAGTAGAAATGAAATCCCCTTCTGTCAACCTTGAGGATCTCTTGGAGCGCTCTCTGATATCTGCTCCCTGTATCTGTTTAACATTTTCCAAATCTGACGAACTCTGGGACAATATGATTCTGGGGCAGGGAGGAGACAGAATTGTGTCTCAAGAACTTTAAAGGCCCAGGATCGAACCATGGGGATGAGGTACCAGGCCTCCTTACACACACATCTTTACACGTCTCTGCCCCCAGTACCCAGAAGTATATGAACAGCCTAGTTCACAAAAAGTCACAGACCCTGCCCACCGTGCAGGTCTTGCCCCTACCCTGCCCTGAAAGGGGTGGGTACAAATGGCAGCATCCCTCCTTCCATGCAGTTGACAAGTGAACCAGGCTTTCCAACCCTGAAGGTTTTTGCTCTCAGAAAGCCAGCTAGCTGGTTTCATACTGTGTGTGTGGCTCATGCCCTACCATACCTCCAGCTCCTTTGTGGTACCGCAATCAGCATCCATTGGGACAAATCTTTGCTCCAAGTGTCCCTCACTGTGTGTGTGTGCATGCACACACACACACCATTCCCTGGAACTCACATGGAGATTACCCCACACACACAGACACACACACACACACACAACACACATTCACCTCCTCCCACAGCTTTTCCGGTTGAGAAATAGATAAGGAAATTCCCCCAGCAAACCTTCTCCAAGATTGTTCCGGTGGAAAACAGATTTCCTGGGATTGAATATTCTAATTAAAAATGGAAGGGGAAGAAAGGCATGTGTAGGTTAGGGCCTGTAATTCTCCAGTGCCCAGAAATCTCAGCCCTCCTCCTGAGGTCAAGGGCTGTTTTGTTCCACATGCTGCAGCCACCCTCACTCACATGCAGCCAAGAATCCAGGAGCTAGTCATAGCCTGTGTTGTGGGGGCCCTGAAAACCCTAGGAAGCCAAGCCAGTAGGCTAGGGTCCTAGGGTCTCCAGCCTTCCCTCACCTGCTCCTTCCGAATCCATCTGCCTCTCAGGGCCGTGTAGAGTGAAGAGTGCACTACCCCTATCCCAGCTATCAGTGGGTACCCAAGAAGGGCCCCTCCCGGGGGGAAATATTCCTACTCCAGATCCCTCCCACCCTCCTAAGAGAGAGGTGTGATGGGGCGCATAATCCCTTCCGTTGTAACTCAACATGCTTTTCTCCCCCGCTGGGCATCTGGAAGCTCCCAGTTTCTCAAAGCCACCTCAGGTGAAACATGGTGAAAGTCAAGCCCCTAGAGGAGACCCAGGAGCCAAAGCTCTGAGAGCTCACAGCCCAGGGTGCTGCTAGAGGACCTGGAGAAGTCCTTGCTTTAATTCCCAGATTTTCGCCTGCGATTCTGAGATCCATGAAAAGCTCCTCCCACTTGCTCCCATCTCAGGCCTTACAAATAAAACGTACTGGGGGCTGGAGAGATGGCTCAGAGGTTAAGAGAACTGACTGCTGTTCCAGAGGTCCTGAGTTCAATTCCCAGCAACCACATGATGGCTCACACCCATCTATAATGAGATCTGGTGCCCAGAACACTATATATGTAAAATAAATAAATTTAAAAAAAAAACAAATAAAACGTACTTCATTCTCTCTCAGCAGGCATGAGATAGCCACTGCGCCAGCACAGTGGAGATGGACAGTCCCCAGACATGCTAGATAAAAACCTCAAGAGATGGCTTTGTGCAAAACAAGGCTCCAGGGCATTGTGGGTTTTGGTTTATTTCTTTTTTATTTTTATTTTTTGAGTACTGGGCACTGAGTCCAGGGCCTTGTTCTCACTAGGGAAGTAATCTACCACTGAGCTAAATCTTGAACCCCCTAAGACTTTGAAAACCCCTTTTCTGTGGGTCTCAAGGGAAGCAGCCGCATTGGGAAGAGGATGCACATGCATGTAGCTCTGCCATTCATAGCTATAGTTAGCCTGCACAGACACATGTAGCTCTGCATGTATGTTCATAGCTATAGTCAGCCTGCACAGACACATGTAGCTCTGCCATGCATAGCTATAGTTAGCCTGCACAGACACATGTAGCTCTGCCACTCATAGCTGTAGTCAGCCTGCACAGACACATGTCTCGGGGCCTTGGTTTCTTCATTCTGCACAACGAGGATAGCAATACTTATTTCTTTGATTACTGTAAGATTAAATGTGATACCATTAACGATACTTGAAGCATCTGATTTATTCTTGATATTGATTCCTATTTTTTTTATTCTTAAGAGAGACGCTGTATACACTCCATTCTCATGTTTTGCTTGTTGAAGAAATCACTTCAGAAGCAGTCTAACCTCAAACCATTTTGCTGCATTTGAAGGCTCCTCTCTCCTACTGGAGCAGCCTGAGAGCCCAGCCAGCTGGGAGTTGCTGCCTTCTGAACACTCACAGGGACTAGGCAGAGGCAGGAAATGGAGTTTACCAGAGAGCTCAGGTCCTTGGACAAAGAACCCAGGAGACTGTGAATTACCCCCACCCTGCCATCAGGTCCTGGGCCTCTGGAGGGGCCTTCAGGAGAGGCCCTTTCTTTCCATGACGCTGCTGGGTGGGCCCCTGTGTCCTGGGTTCCATGACGTGGCAAGAAACGTTCACAGCACCTAGTTCTCCAAGGACTGGCTTGCTACATGCCTTAGACCCCTCAGGCCTGTTTCCCATCTGATGCAGTCATTGAAATCAGGTGTCCTGGGTCAGCTGCAGGCTGAGAGTAGGAGCAGGGAGGGACATTTCGTCCCTCTGGAGCAGATGCCAGGCCTCCACTCTCCCAAACAGGGCCCCCGAGGCCACCTGGTTGTGTTGCTAGGTCACGGCATGGAGGCAGGGCTCCTGGGTCCACCAGCTTCTTCCCTGGCATGATATCCGTACTGGCTGTTTCCCTACAGCTTCTGTCCCCTCACCCCCACCCACCAGACTACAGGATGAATTATTAATAAAAATGCTGAGGAAGCTGCTTGTGTGTGCATGTGACAGAGCAAACATACCTCTCCCCTTGTCACCATCCATGTGGCACCAGACTCAGACTGAGCATTGGCCTGATCCAGCAGTGACAGACTGAGACCGGCTAGCACGGCTACACAGAGCCTAGGCCAGCCAAAAGCACTTGCCCCATAACCCTGTCCCTGCCCCCAGCCAGCCCCTTCCTCCTATGCAGAGGCCCAGAGTCTGGAGTGCATAAAAGTGTAGATTAACAGATTAGCCAGGTGTGGTGCTGAATGCCTGTAATCCTAGCACTTGGAAGGTTGAGGTAGGAGGATCAGGAGTTCAAGTTTAGCCTGAGCTGTAAAAGATACTGTCTCAAAAGAACAATAAAGGGGTGCCATCACCCTGAAGGGATAGGACACAAGGCCATGGCAGCTATCACCACGCTTGTCTCACAGAAAGAGGTGTAATCCGTACTTTTGGATCTCCTACCCATGCCCAGCCCTGTGCCTCTCCTGCCTTGCAGGAGGCCTAGTTCTAAAAAGATGGAATCCATGCCACAAGATCAAGAGCAAAATTCTTGTCCTGTGCGCTGCCTTGCCTCTGTTTCTCTAGCCACTGATCACTTACTGGGTATCTCTGGGCCTTGATTTCCCCATCAGGGCTAAAAATAATACTGCAGAGATGTCAGAATACTTTGGCAAGATGTCTTTCCTGGCTCCCCAGCGGTGACCCCAAAGCATCAAGAACCCTGACCCCAGCTGATCTCTCCATAGCTGCAGGCACTCAAGAATCCCCCAGGCTGTTGCAAGTCCAGAAGCGTTCTCTTACCAGAAGTCCCTCCTCCACATCACCTGTCCTCCCATGTGTTTCTCCCCATCTTGATTCTCTCTCTCTTTTTAAATTTTTTAAAACATTTATTTTTATCTATTTGTGTGTGTGTGTGTGTGTGTGTGAGAGAGAGAGAGAGAGAGACAGACAGACAGACAGACAGACAGACAGACAGACAGACAGACAGAGAAAGAGTATGCACATGCCGTGGCTTGTGGGCATAGTTCTCTCCTCCCACTGCCCAAGTTCCCAGGACCGAGTTCAGCTCATAGGGTTTGGTGGTAGGTCCCTTTGCTTGCTATCTTGTGCTCCTGTCCCTCTTTTCTTTGTGTTCCTCCTGATAGCTATCCTTTCTTCACTCAGCTTTTGTAGCATCTGCCCCCAAAGCTGAAAACAGGTGGCCTTCTTCTAGTCACCTCCTCTGGGGACAGCTACAGCCTTAGAGGGAAGCTTGGTCTCAGCCTCTTGGTTGATTCTTGGACTGCCCCAGGCCTCTGAGACTGGCTGAGGCCCCTTGGAAACTCCTCGGTTCGCCGATGCCAAGCTCAGGGAGCTGGGGTAAGACCCTCAATTCTTCTGGGACTCCATTTACCATTCAGTGCCCTAGGGATGCTGTTTGACCATCTTAAGGGTAATGTCTCAGACCCTTCTGGGGAATCTCATCTCCCTAGAAAGAAATGCAGACAGAGAAACAACATTTTGCTTATCAGTAAGTGTGTGGTCTAAAGTTTCCAGAAAAAGCTCCCTTGTCCTGAAGCTCCACAAGGTGGCTTCCAACAGCCTCGGCCCACTTCTTTACACGCCTTGCCCTCCCTGTGATGACTCTGGGTCATGAGAGAGGTGGGCTAGGGGGATCTATTCCTAAAGTGTTAGCCTTTGCGGCCTCTGCCTTCAGCACTGCTGTGGCTGGAGCCGGCCTGTCTGCAGCTCAGACTGATGTTTTAATCCTTCTTGGAACCCATTGAACCGGCTTCACCTGCCTTTCAAGGTATTTAAAGGTTCTTTGACCAAATGCTTTTTGATCCTCCATTGATGGGAAGCAAGCCGAGGCTCTTTCCCCAGCTGCCCCAATCCCCCTACATGATTAGTCTCTAAGAGCTCTTTTTGATATTGCAGAAACTGTCTGTGGTTTGTTCAAAGCCCTAGCTCTTGCCACTACCTCCTCCAGAGAACCAAGCTGGTCAGCTCCAGCCTCTACCGCCCATCCCAGTGATGGCCTAGTTAACAGGGGCCTCCCAGTATCAAACTCCTACCTAAACTGCTTTGGGACCCCAGCCCCAGCCGGGATGATAGAAAATAAAGTCCCGCTCCTCCCAGGGAGCACCCTAAAGTCTGGATAGGATGGAGTGAGGAATTAGTGGCCCCTAGACTTCAGAGGACCATGTCTCTGCTTCTACCCCCTGAGGATAGACAGGCCAGAGAGCCCATGGGGTCTCTAGACCACTTTTCAGGGTCTGGTTAATGAGATGTCTTAGCTTGATGATGAGAGGGGAAAACGGAGGCTCTGAGTCCCAGATTCCAAGTCCCCCTGTGAGAGGACAGAAAATAGAACACATCACCTAGTGTCTTCACCCTTCCTCCTCCCCCGGCCTCCCTCAAGGCAGCGTTTAGTGTATCCCAGGTTGGCCTTGAACAGGCTGTATAGTCAAGGATGACCGCAAACTTCTGATCCTTCTGCCTCTTTCTCTCTGATCTTCTGTCTCAGGTAACAAGCACCAGTAAGCCAGATTTGCGTAGCGCTGGGATGGAACCAGCTCAGCAAGCACTATCAGCTGAACTAATACACTCCCAGTCCCATCCCAACACCTCTGTGCTCCAGTGCAACCTCCACTGGGCCTAAATCCAAAACTGGGGAGGGTCGGGGGTTGGGGCCCTGGACAGCCACTTTTCAACTGGAGCCCAGAGAGGAGCGTCCCTTCCTCACAACTCGGACCAACCTGGTGCTGGAGTGCGAGTAGAGTCAGGGTCCTTACAGGAGAATAGAGAAGATGGCCCTTGCAGAGGGGGCGTGGCGGTGCCCTCTGGGCTCACAAATTGCCATGGACTAGAGAGGACAGGACCGTGCCCTCCCTGGAGGAGGAAGAGACCCATCAGCATGCCGCCAGAAAGAACTCAAACCTCTGCCCAAGGTTCACCCCAGCTCTAACTGAAGTTGAAGACTGCAGTGGATGTGGGAGTCCTTCAGATCAGAGATTATCCTTAAGGAGACACCTGGTGTCCTGCAACAACCCTCCCCAGGCTTGGGGCTTAAGCGGAGACCATAAGCCCAGGAGAGAGCGAGTGCAGATCACCAAGGCCCCCTCCTTTTCTCCAAGACCTCCAGAGAGGCTGCTGGGCACCTTAGCTGTGCCAGACCCAGGGCCAGAACCCAGGCCCGGCACTGTAATAATCATAATAGCAGCAGCCAGCATTTATTGAGCTCTGAGGGCTTGGTTGGCCCGAGTGCCAAATGCATAACACGCATTATCCCACTTAATAGTCACAGCAACCAACACAGAAATTGTCTTGTGGTATTCCCCTTAGGAAGGCGAGGAGCTTGAGCCTCGGTGGTGGTCGTGTTTCCTCCTCCCGCTTACTGCTCTGCAAGGTCGCAGCCAGAAGGAGGGGTAAGGGAACCAGTCACCTGAGTGGGTTGTGCTGCCTGTGGCTCTGTGAAGCATTGGCGGTGAAACTGGGCAGGTACGGGGCAGCCCCTCAGCCTCCTGTGGTCCTGCTCACAGAGGTGAGGGGGAGCAGAGGCCCTCCTCAGTGTGGGAGGAGGGAAAAGAAAGGGTTCTCTCTCTCCTACATCTTGGCTGCTCTGATTTCCCCCAGGTCCCCTGTCTTCCTGCTCCTCTCCCTCCCAACTGTGGGTGGCCCCCAAGGCTCTGTCCTCAGCCTTCATCTTCCGTGCTCCTCTTCTTGTGATCTCATTCACTCCCACAGGCTCAGCTCCTGCTTCAGCCCAGCTCCCAGCCCTGTCTCTGGAGCCCTGACCTCCCTTCGGAGCCTGGCATCTGCATTCCTAATGAAGCTTCTCCACCCAGGTGGGGTGAACTCATTCCCTTCCCCAGGGAAGCAGCCCCCATTAGATCACACAGCTGCCCACCCCAGAAGGCCTCATTAACTCTCCCCAGCCCCAGATCTGTTTCCCAGATTCTCCTGGAGCTCTTCCCCTCATCCAGTCAGTCTCTTTGCTCTGCAGCACTTCTCACACCCTGTCTCTGACTCTGCAGCCGCCTCCCCACGACACACTCACAGCCTCTCACCCTGTGCCCCAGCTATGGCTCCTGAGCAGTCCCTTGCCTCCCTCTGCCCCTCCCTCCCAGTGCCCTTCTTCACTGTGGCTTTCTGACCAAGGTCTGGTCAGGCCCCTTGCTCCCCAGCCCCTGGGGATCTCCAATAGCTTCCTACTGCCAGTGGCGTTAGTTGTGAATAGCTTTGCCCTAAGAGTGTCTTCTCTGGTATGGCTTCTGTCTTCTGCCCCTTTGCTGGCCCAGTGTCCCATCTTCAGCTAAACACTCTTTCCTTTCTGAGTTTCCACCTATGAGTCCCTACCCTCTGAGGTCTGTCTGGCAATCTATTTCTTCCAGGTAGTTGTCCCTGATTGTCTTAGGAGAGCCTGAATTCTCTTCTGAAGCCCAAATGTACTTCCTTGATGGAATCACTCAATAGTATTTGACATATTTTCATATTCTTTTGTTTGCTTTCCTTTCCAAAACAGGGTTTCTCTGTATAGCTCTGGCTGTTCTGGAACTCACTCTGTAGACCAGGCTGGGACTCACAGAGATCTGCCCCACCTCCACTTCTGAAGTGCTAGGATTAAAGGCCTGAGCCACCACTACTCGGCTTATTTAACATCTTTCTAAACCCACAATGCACTGGAGATCCTTCTTTTATATATTAGACAGGGTCTCACCATGCTACCCAGGCCGACCTTAAACTCTTCCCTCCCTGTTCCTTTACCCCTGACCTCTGAGCCTGGGATTACAGGCAAACACCACCACATCTGGCAGTGGAAACTCTTTAAACACAAGAATTACTTGTTACTATCCATCTCCATCTTCTTTCCTTCGCATTTTTATTGATCCATCCAACAAACATGGGTGGAGTAGCTACTTTATGCTAAGCATTGGATATGAAGAAGTCTGACTCTGGGCTACCTCTGGGAGCCAGGCAAGCAAGTGACGGAGGGGTGTTTGAGTACATTCAGTATGACAGCCCTGCCTAATGTATGACTTTCCATCCACGAGCCCCTGGAGTGCCAGACTTTAGGTGATGGCATGCAGCTGATGCAAGACCAAGCCTTACAATGAACAGTATAGCATGCATAATTGCAGGTATGAGTCAAGTCCTCTTGGATGAAAGAGAACAATGCAATGACCTTAGCCCTGGGGAAATACAGAAACTTCCCAAATGCGCACGCTGTGTTGCATCAAGCACGAGTCTCATAAATCCTTGCTCAATTAAGTGGATTTGTGGCAGGAAGGGAAACAAATGGGACTAGAGAGGAAAAGGAAGGCTATAAGGGCAGAGAAGTTTCCTAACAGCTGCACAGAGTAGCCCCACCATCTACTACAGACGATAGATGAGATCATGGAGGTGTATGTCTCTGAACTCTAAAGAAGAAGAGAGTTAAATAAATGTATTGGTGATATTATTAATCTGTCCCCATTAGATCAGGTAAGTCCTTCTATCAATGAAACCTCAGCTTCTCCCCACCTGAGAAAACCAGCCAGGTCCTGTGGCAGCTCCCTGCTCTCATTGGGCCTCAGTTTCTCTACCTGCCGTGTAAAGATCTGAGAAGGTGTGGTCCTGAGGATCTCTGATTTTCTAGTGACTAGTCCCAGGGTCAGTATCTGCTTAGGGTGTACCTTTGTTCTCTCCTGATTGCCACTCCCTGGGCTGAGCTGAGTTATCCATAACACAGTCTCATCAAGGTCACTCCCTGACATATTTGTCTTTCTGGTCAAACAAGGCTGTGGGGAACTTTTCATCAGTGAGTTCCCTTATAAATCCTGGAGCATGGGCTTAGAGATTTTTTTCTTTCCTTTTTGTGTATCTCTGTTCACATGTGTATACCTACATATGTATGTAGATATATGGACACATGTGTGTATGCATGTGAAGGGCACAGTCAATGCCTTCCTCAGTTGTTCTCCATCTTATTTTTAATAAGTCTCTCATTAAACCTAGGGCTTGCCCATTGGACTAGACTCTCTGGCCAGCAAACCCCAAGGGTCACTTTTTCTTTGCCTTCCCAGACCTGAGATTACAATTGTGAACAGATGTGTCAAGCTATTTACATAGGTCCTGGGGATCTAAAGTTGGGTCCTCTTACTTACATAGTAATAGTAAGCCACTTCGCTAACTGAACCACCTCCCTAGCCCCTTAGAGCCTGTTTTCTAGAAAAGCCCTTGTGTAGAATCTTCTTTTCCATTCCATGCCCACAATCTGGTCCTCTGGGGCCTTCCTACCCCAATCTTCACAGGTCTTGGGTACCAGATCCCCTGGTGAAAAAATGGGGACTGCAGCAGGAGAGGGGGACTCCAGAGGACCACCGTGTCCTCCTGACCATCTCTTGACCCTGGACAGCAGACATCAACTGTCCCTCTTGCCCTCTTCTTATTTAACTGCACGTTTTACTGGTGCTGTATTTGTTACTCTTGTGTCACTATGATCAGACAATTGGCAGAAACAAGTTACAAGAAGAAAGATTTGTGTTGGCTCATGGTTTTAGGGGATTCTAGTCTATCAGCATCCTGGTGGGACAGCTCCATCTGCAGCAGTGGGATTTGTTTTGGCTCATGGTTTTAGGGGATTCCAGTCTATCAGCAGCATCCTGGTGGGACAGCTCCATCTGCAGCAGTGGGAGTGTGAGAAACTGTTCAGATGGCCTTGGATCAGGA
>NW_004949154.1:695578-699869 GCF_000317375.1 Microtus ochrogaster | reverse complement strand
CCCTGCCCTCACCACCTGCCCTCATCCCTGCCCTCATCCCCTGCTCTCACTCCCTACCCTCATCCCCTGCCCTTCCAAGAGGCTTGCTCAATAGTCCCCACTCAGTCTCCATCCTGACTTCCCTTTCTGCATGCTCACCTATGGCATCAAAGCATCCGCTAAGAGCCCTTCTATGAATCCTCTTTGCTTTTGAGCAAAAGCTCAGATTCCCTTCTTCACCTAACCAGACCTTTGTAAGGTTGTCAAAGGGGCCTGAAGGATATCGCTCAACTGGTAGAGCTCCTACATTGCTTAGCGTGTAGGAAGTCCTGCATTTAATTCCCATGCCGCATCAACCAGATGTAGTGGTACACATCTGTAATCCTAGCACTCAAGAGGTGACAGCAGGAGGATCAGGTGTTCAAGGTCATCCCCAACTACAAAAAGAGCTCAAGGTCAGCCTGGGCTATGTGAGAGATTGTTTTAAAAAACAATCCTGCCAAAGGGCTATGGGGAGCACAGTTGAGAAAGTGGGTACAAAGGTAGGAACATGTGGTGGCGCCTGGGTGGGAAGAGTCGGAAACCTGAGAGGACAGGAGCCTGGGATGGGCATCAGGGCATATCGGGCACATCTGCCATGTTCTGAGTTCTCATACTGAGGATGCAGCAGGGTCTGAAATAAAGATCGCTGCCCTTGGAAAGCTGATACCCTAGCCTGGCAAGGTATCATCAGCACTAAGCGTTGGAATACAGAATAAGCCAGAAGACAGGAGCACTGTGGGAAAAAGAGATGGCTGTGGCAATATTCACCAGGTGGATGGGGCAAGTTGCCTTGAGAAAGATGAATAGATGTGAGGGAGAGGAGGGATTTGACCCTGTGGCCCAGTACGTAATGGTGGATGGGAGAATAGGCAGTAACCAGGCAAAGACCCTAAGGTGAGAGAGCAAGCCGGGGCTAGATTGAGAGAGAGCAAGGAGACTGGGGTGGAGCAGGAGAAGAAGGGGGTGAGGTGAACAAGAACTCAGGGAGGCAGAGGGCCACTGAGTGCTTCGTGAGGACCAAGGGCAGATGGGAGCTGGCTTCCATGGTGGGAGAGCCTCTGTAGCTGTGTGGAGGAGCTGGGCAAGCAAAGGGAGGCAAGGTGGATGCTGTTGCGATAATCCAGTAGAGGGATGATGGGGGAGGCAGATTACGGATCTATTTTGAAGGCAGAACCCAAAGGACTTCCTGATGATCGGGTGTGAGCTGTGAGGAAAAGGAGGAGGTGAGGCAGCCAGCAGGTTTGGCCTGAGTAACGGCAGGGTAGGCTTGCCAGTGGCTGACTGGGGAAGTTCTCATGCCAGCTACCCTCCTTCCAATCCTTTCTCATATCGCCCACCAAGGAAACTTTTTAGACTTTTCCCCAGTTGCTCCTCCCTATGGAATTTTAATTTCAAAGTTACCATAAGTTAATACGCTTTGAGAAACCGCAAACCGATGCACTATGTAAGATGATTTTTGTCCTGTGTAAATTCATGCATGTGTGTGTGTGTGTGTGTGTGTGTGTGTGTGTGTGTGTGTGTTACCTGGAGGACTATGTGATGGATATAGTCGAAAAGGAAGAACTGAGCTCAGCTTTGCCCATGTTGGCCAGGGCTCCTTTGTACAGGGCTGGAGATGAGGATGTGGAGTCAATAAGGTATAGACACTGTTTAAAGGCAGGAGAGTGCATGAGCTCACCAGAGGAGTAAATGAAGAGAGACCAAGATCCAATGCATCCATGCAAGCATAGAGATGCTTCTGGTCGGGTTGTCTTCAGGGAGTAGGAAACAGGATCAACCTCTGAATGCGGGCTAGGAGGGGAGGGGAGGCCTGCATGGTGAGAACACGGACAAAGGGAGTGGCGATTGCAGCCCTGAGCCTTCCGGGCCCTTTCACCAGACCAGACTGCTCACCTCCAGGTCTCACGCTCCCTGACTCTGCTGTTGGGCAGCAGGGAAAGCAGAGATCAAATTAGGCCTCATTCTTGAGGGGATGCCCACTTTGGTGAGAACCCGGATCTTGCTGATTAGGCTAAGTTGTCTGGTAATCAAGCCCAAGGGATCCACCTGCCTCCACCTCCCCAACACCGAGACTACAAAGTCTCTTCTGCACATCAGGCATTTTGGTGTGGTGACTGAGGATTGAACTTGAATGGCAAGTACTTTAATGACTGAGCCAGTTAGTTCTCCAGGACCAAATTTTAAATTTTTAAAATGTTCATTCCTGTGACACCACCAGAAAAGGGTCCTTCTCTTTTAAATCCTAGTGACGAGTAAGGGTTGTGTAGTCAAGCAGCCAGTATTGTAAGAAATCTAACTGCCTGTACCTTCTGGTCTGTGAAAAGAAGCAGAGGAAGGAGGCAGCACCATGCTGTTGGTGTTTTGTACCTGTGAAGGGTGAAGGTGTCGTGGATGAAGAGCGAGGAAGAGCAAGGGATGAGTTTGTTCTTCGCCCCTCCATGCTAAAGGAGAATAAAGAGGGTCATGCCACATCTGTGTGCCCACTGAGGGAGGACTTTGACTCCCTGAACCCCGGGACTCAACTCCGTCATGTGAGTTAAAAAATGCTCACTTGATAGCCAGGGGGAGGCAAATGCTTTAAATTCCAGCACTCGGGAGGCAGAGAGAGGTGGATCTCTGGGTTTGAGGCCAGCTTGGTCTACATAGCGAGTTCCAGAACAGTCAGGACTACATAGAGAGACTCTTGTCTTTTAAAAAAAAAAAGGAAGGAAGGAAGGAACGAAGGAAGGAAGGAACGAAGGAAGGAAGGAAGGAAGGACAACATTCAGTTATGTGTGGACCCTGGGGACAGACCCATCAGTAAGTTCAGAATAGTCAAAGGCCAGGGCCACACTGGTCACTTTCAACTTCCAACAGGGCTCACAGGGCCAGGGAGGTGAAGCCTCTTTCCCTAGCCCCCACCCTTGGACTTCCTTCCTGCCTGGTCCTTCCTGTTTGCCTCCCTGCACTCCACCTCCCCACCCCTGGACAATTCCTCCATAGGTTCAGGATAGGTGTGGCTTTCTCTCTTGAGAGCCTGGAGTTAGTCCTATGAGGGCATGTCCAGTGTGCAAGTGTGTGTGGATATATGTGGCTGTACATATAGATACATGCGTTTATGAATATGTGTGTAAGCATGTGATGTATGTATATGTGTGTATGCGTGAGTGTTTCTTTGTGGCTTTGAGTGTGAGTGTAGGGGATAGGAGGACTGAAGGAGCTGGTGTGACCTTGCTCTCTGCTCATAAAAAAGACTTCAGGAAGAACAGCTGTGAGAGGGGTCTTTGGGTCCTGCTTAGATACCTGCTGAGCACGTGTGCAGAGCAGAGCCTTTTGCTCCCAGGTGTTCACTCTACCTTCTGAAACCAGGAGGCAGCAATAAAGCCTCACCACAGGGGCCTCAGGGAGCAAGTGCTAATGGGCCAGGATGGGTTCCATGGCTTGGGAGGACAGCCGCAATGTTCTCTCCCCATGTAAAGGCCTAGTAGAGGGCTGGGTAGGAGCCGCTAAGTGCCAGGTGGTGGGGAAGCTGCAGAGAAGTGGGTACAGACAAAGTGTTCTGCAGAGCCCTTGCCCTGCTTCTTACCTCTTAATGACCAGCCAGAGAATCACAAGAAGCTTTGGTCTCGGGTCTCAGCAGAGGCTGACTCCTGCATTAATGGCTGGCAGCCCTGGCCACTCATGTAATGCAAGCAGGCAGCTAATGGAAGCTGGTTCTCAGGTGCCCCTGGCCCCTCTCCCTGCCTCCTCTTCAAGAAGTAGGTCTAGGAGGATCAGTCAACAAGCTGCGGTCTTTGGGCACCATCCAGCCATGCCCACTCTGCTTGCACCACAAGGCAAACCAAACAGAAAAGCATGAGACCGGCATACAGAAACACAGCCATCATTCCTAGGAAGCCTGCTACCTCTTTGTCCTCCTTCAGACGACTGAGACAAAAGAAATCATTTATACCCTCGCTCATGGTGTCCAGCCAGAAGCAGACTAGGACAGGATGACAATAACCACTCTTTCTTTTTACTGAGAACCTACCCTGTGCCAGGCAATGTTCTAGATGTCAGGAAGAGTGCTGAATGAGAAGCTTGAACCTGTATTGCTGAATTCAGTCCCTGTCACTGCCACCCCCAGTTTACAGAATTGAATAAGAATGAGCCCCATAGGCTCATATATTTGAATGTTTAGTCACCAGAGCGTGGCACTATTCAAAAGGATTACAAGGTTTAGGAGGTGTGCCTTTGTTGGAGAGAATGTGTCATTGAGGGTGGGCTTTGAGGTTTCAGAAGTCCACAACAG
>NW_004949154.1:651691-694191 GCF_000317375.1 Microtus ochrogaster | reverse complement strand
CCTCCCCTGGTTTCTCTGGTATTCCTGATACACTTCCCTACCAGAGTGCTAATCATCCGGAATGGCATGCATAGACATCTCTATTTTTTATTTTAAATTAATTATGTTAATTATTTTTCCAGTAACAAGGATGGGCATAACCCAGGGCCTCAGACATGCTAGAGAAGCAAACTATCACTAAGCTTCATCCCCAGACTCTTATTTGTTCATTTATTTTAAGATTTTATTTATCTTTATTATTTTATGAGAATTTTGCCTGCATGTGGGTATGTGCACCATGTCCATGCCCAGTGCCCATGGAAGCCAGGAGAGGGTACCAGATGCCCTGGAGCTGGTGCTATGGACCATTGTGTGCCATACTGTAGATGCTGAAAACTAGACCCAGGTCCTCTTCAAGACAATCAAGTGCACTTAAACCCTGAGCATCCTGGGCCTGTTTAGATTTTTTATTGAGAGGCAAGATCTTGCTAAGTTTCTCAGGCTTTTCTTTTCTTTAAAAAAAAAGTCATTGATTTATTTGCTTTTATTTTATGTGCATTGGTGTTCTGTCTGCATATATGCTGTGTAAAGGCATTGGGTCCCCTGGAATTGGAACCACAGATAGTCATGAACTTCCAAGTGGGTGCTGGGAATTAAACCAGGTCCTCTGGAGGAGAAGTTAGCGCTCCCAGCCACTGAGCTGTCTCTCCAGTCCCCCAGGCTTTTTTTGCAGTAACTTTTCTTCCTTTCTTCCCTTTCTTTCTCTACCTTCCCTTCTTTCCTACTTCCTCCTATTCTTCCTTCTTCCTCTCCTTTTTCCCCTTCTTCCTTCCTCTCTCCTACCTTCCTTCTCTGCCCTCTCTCTTTGAGTCAGGGTCTTATGTATCATAGGCTAGCCTTGAACTAGCTTTGCAGTAGGGTATGACCATTCACTGCTTGGGATTACAGGTTTGAGCCACACCCATTTTATGTGCTACTGAGGACTGAACCGATTGGTGCATATTAAACAAGTATTATACCAATTAAGCTGTATCCCAGCCTTAGCTTTAAGCATTCAGTCCTCCCATCTAGACCTCCTAAATGTTGGGATTACAGCCGGGCAATATCACACCCTGCAAAATCTACAGAGGTTAACTATATGCTGTGCCAGGTGTCCAGGGCCAAAGAGGACCCAACCCAGCACTGACTCACACAATGGCCCAGCATATGTGAAGCATGAGTTTAGACAGGTGTAGTAGAAACTCAGAGAAGGGAGGAGGGACACTGGGGTGGGATACCAGACTTCCCAGGGAAGAGGCCAGGGACCTTGAATGACAAATCACTGGGGGCAAGGATTAGGGCAGGGGACTGGCGTAATGATCTGAGAGTATCTGCTTTGTTTGGGGCCCAAGACTGTATCTGAGTGGTCCAGAGGTCCAGGAAACTAAGGCATGCCATGGAGAGCCATTTCCAGGGTGTCCAGAGAGGGTAATGAGAGTGTTCAAGGTGATGCATCTGGGCTGTTGCTCTAGACCAGGGATCTGTATCTGTACTATCGTTGCCCATCTTTCCCTACCTAGCTGCCTTCTGTCTCTGGGTAAATAAGCTGCCACGGGCTCCAGGGATGCAGCATCAGAGGGAGGTGACAATAAAGGCTTATCAAACCGCTATGTAGGAGGCAGCCACAAATTGCAGCGGCTAAGTAATCTGTGTCTACTGTTGACTTAGCAAGAGCTCAGGCCTCTGAAATGTCAGTGCCACAATCTGCCTGCAGCTGTCAGGGCTGTTGCTGGGGAAACTGAGTCACTAGAGGAGCATAAAGCTCTGTGTGGCAAAAGATTTCAAGGGTGGAGAGTGGGGGTTGAGGTTGGAAGATGTTTGAATGTTTGGACACTGGGCCATCAGACTCCAGCTGGCCATTTCCAGAGAGACTGGAAGTTTCGCTTTGTGACATGAACAGGAGTTTAGAATCACAGCTGCTCTGGTCCAGACAGACATTGTGCTGGGTAGTTTTACACCAGCTCGACACAAAACCTAAAGTCATCGGAGAGGAGGGAATCTCAAAGAAAATGCCTTCATAAGGTCAGGCTGTAGGCACACCTGTAAGGAATTTTCTTAATCAGTAATTGATGGGAGAGGGTCCAGCCCATTGTGGGCAGTGCCATACCTGGGCCAGTGGTCCTGGGTCTATAAAAAAGCAGGCTGAGCAAGAACAGGGCAAGCAAACCAGTAAGCAGCACCCCTCCCTGGCCTATGCAGCAGCTTCTGCCTCCAGGTTCCAACTCTGCTTGAGTTCCTGTCCTGACTTCCTTTAGTGATGAACAGCAATGTGGAAGAGTATAAGTCAAATAAACCCTTTCCTCACCAACTTGCTTTTATTTTATTTTATTTTATTTTATTTTTTGGTTTTTCGAGACAGGGTTTCTCTGTGGCTTTGGAGCCTATCCTGGCACTAGCTCTGTAGACCAGGCTGGTCTCGAACTCACAGAGATCCACCTGCCTCTGCCTCCCGAGTGCTGGGATTAAAGGCGTGCGCCACCATCGCCCGGCACCAACTTGCTTTTAGTTATGGTGTTTCATCACCTGAAATAGAAACCCTGAGTAAGACAGGGATGGACGAGGCTCAGCTGTGAGGACCTCTGCTCAGTGAATGCAGAGCCTGGCTTTACCCATGAGCCTCTGCCACGTCACCAAGTACCTTACAACCTGTCTCACACACGGCATAGGGAGGAAGTCTGCCTTTGTCCAGTGCCTCCCCACCTAGAGCCATAATAGTGAACTACTCGTGGGCAACGTTGAAGAGGGCAGGACTCAAGTCCTTTCTGATTGTTAGAGAGGTCACACTCATCTTTAGCCCACATGGGTGACTTTGGGACCTTTTTCCATCACAGCTCCTTAGGGGACCTCAAGCAAATCATCAGTCTGTGCTGTGCCTCAGTTTCTTCCACCTGTCAAGTGAGTGGGAAGGTCTCCAAGGTCCCGCTCTTCCGTAGTGAGGGAGTCATCTTCCCTGCAACGCCTCCCCTACCACCTTCTCTGTGCTCCATGGTATAGGCTCTTGATTTCTTTTGGTTTTATTTACATCTGAGATCGTTTGTGCCCCCAATAATTCACGAAAGCACAGCACGTACTATAGAGCACATATGCATGTCAGGGGACAACTTGCAGGAGTCGGTTTCTACTCTGTGTATTCTGGGGACCAAACTCAGGTCATCGGGCCTGGTGGTAAGCACCCTTACCCACTGAGACATCTGTATGGCCCCTAGCGTCTCAGTTTCTTTCATTAAAGTCTCCTGGGGTGCCTGTTGCACAATAGGAGCTCAGACATGCTACTGGCTCTGTAGCTCCCAGTGACCCTCCTCCTCCCACCCCACCACGTCCTCCTTCCAGGTCCCTTCTCCCAGGAAGCCTGGCTGGTGCACCACCCCCCTACCCTCAGGTTCAGCTGGGCCCTGCAAAGCTGGCTGTATCATGGGCTCCTGTGCACATGTTGGGATACAGATCTGGAAGCCTCCCCCTGCTTCTCTTCCACCTTCTCTTTTCCATCGGGGGTGCGTGGGCACAGTGTCTTCTTTTAGATTCCCCTCGGCACGGCTAGGATGCGTGCCAAGGCCTTGGTGGTACAGCCGGTGCTCCAGGGGGTTGTTTACAGCCTGCAGTGAATCACCCACAACAGCCAAGAGAAGGCTGGACTGGTCTAGGCTCAGGAATGGAAACAAGGAGACCATGGTATTTTTATTCTTTAGACACAGTCTCATGTAGCTCAGGCTGGCATTCAACCCTCCGTGTAGCTGAGGATGACCTTGAACTCTGGATCTTCCTGCTGACAGCACCAGAGTGCTGGGATTTCAAGTGTACAGGACCAAAACCTAGTTTATGTACTCCTGGGGATTGAACTCAGGGCCCCGTGCGTGCTAAGCAAGTACTCTATCAATTAAATTGTAATTTTATTTCCAGTTTGGGACAGTGTTTTGTGGGGCTGTAGATGAAGCTCAGTTTATAGAATGCTTGCTTAGCATGCATGAAGTCCTGGGTTCTAGTCCCAGTCCTGCATAAACAGTTATAATTCCAGCACTCTGGAGTTAGAGGCAAAAGATCAAGGTCATCCTTGGCTAAATTGTGAGTTTGAGGCCAGTCTTGGATACATGTGACCCTGTCTTTAAAGAGGGAGGGATGGAGAGATATCTTAGTGGTTAAAATACTTGTCACACGGCAGATAGATGAGAGTTTGGGTCCCCAGAATCTACATAAATGCTAGATGGGCACTGGTGGCCTGTCTGCAATATCAAGGTTCAGCAGACAGAAATAGGGTCTCCCTGGAGCAAGCTGTCTAGGCAGACTAGCCATATCAGCAAGCTCTGGGTTCAACTGAGAGCCCCGCACCTCTCAGAGCCTCTGAGAGCAGAGAAAGGTGGAGAGAGCAATTGAAGACTCCAAACATCAGCCTCCAGCCTCTCTAACACAATACATATACACGCACATTCGCTCACACACACATACATATACACACACATCCACTCATCCACACATACACCATATACATATACACACACCCACTTATACACACATACACCACACACACATACATATATACACACCCACTCATACACACATGTTCCACACACTCACATTCACATATACCCACACTCACTCACACGCACACATATACAACCCATATACACAAAAACACTCTCACACACACCCCACACATATGCACAAACACTCACCCCCACACACCCACATACACATGCACACGCACACACACACACACACACACACCTCCCCATCCACACATGTACATCACATATATCTATCAAAGCCTCTTGAGATGCTGGGACATTTCAAGGTCTTCCAGCCTTCCTCAATCCAAAAGGAGCAGGGATTGAGATTTGAGAAGCTGAGCTGGGCCAGGATGGAGAGGATCTAGTCTGCTTAAGCCCACTGATTCATTCACCTCCCACCCCTAGCCAGGGCCTCACTCGGGGGGGGGGGCTTGGGCTGGAAACCCCAGGCATTATGTGTGTGTGTGTGTGTGTATGTCTCTCAGGAATGAATTATTCTAGACCTTGGCCTCTAGGAACTTCTAAAGGATGTTGTGAGCCATTGGAGGCAGTCATGGGGTGATTTGGGGTGCCATTTATTTGGTGGCTCAGGTTTCACTGAGGCAAAAGCAACACCATATGCCAGTTGCAGAGATTGTATATCAATCACAGAGAGTGGCTGGATGCTGGCCTGACCATCTGTGTGTACCTTGGTTCCCACTCTCCTTGGGTCTCTGTTTCCTTATTTGTAACACTGACATGGCGCTTTAGGGGGTTGGGGCTGGCCTCAAATTTTTCATGGGTTTCCCCAGTAGTGAAGGGGTATCCCGCTGGGACAAGAGGTTTGAATTGCCCACAGGGCAGGGACCTGGGTATATATTAGTGAGGTCTTGGGGGCTGGGCAGGTAGGGCAAACAGGGCTGTCTGTTTAAGCAAGGAGGGGAGCCTGCAATAGGACACTGCCAGCCAATAAGACCATCTCTCCAGGCCCAGTGTTTGCTGTTGGAACAAGAGCCGGGTGTGTCAACAGTAGCGAATGAGGTGGCCCTTCACTGCATTCACAGCCTGTCCCTGGAGCCAGCTAACAGAGACCTATGGAGCCCACTGTCCCCATAAAGTAGGGTATTCAAAGGGCACCTGCCTGGGCTGTACTCTAGCTCCCTTCCCAAGCCTCAGCCTGAGGCAAGGAGCAGGGATGCTAATGCCCCCTCAGGAAAGGAAAGAGTCCCTGGTGCCAGCAACTAAGGCTTTTCTCCCTGGGGAGGTTGCACACAGGTTTAGTCTTTTTCTTATTTTAATTGCATTTTATTAATTTATTCACCGAGTAGGGGAGGAACTCACCATAGTGTACATGTGGAGATCAGAAGACAACTAGCAGGAGCCGGTTTTCACCTCCCGCTGTCTGGGCCCAGCAGATCAAACCTGGGTCATCTAACTTGACAGCCAGTGCCCGATGAGTCATCTTGCCAGCCCCTAGGCTCCGTCTTGACGCCGATGCCAATTAGATGGATGACCCTGGGCCAGTCCCTTCCTCTCTCAGATGAGGTCTCAGTGTCACTTTCACTTCCTAAAATGAGAGTATGGGAGATAATATATCAGCCATTTGCCCATGGGACACTGCCTCTTCTACCTGATGCAACTCACAGCTGATTATTTTGTGTACTAGTCAATGGTCAAGATGCCAGGTGGTGGGGCCAAGCGGGTGGAGCTGGCTGTCTAGCTTTGATGCACTTCTCCTTCTGACGGGAAGTGGCTCCAGACTGTGCACAGGGACCACCTATGGCTCCATGGCGCTGCAGAGGGTCTGGAATCACACAAAGCTTAGGTCACATCCTGATGCTACCATCGGCTAGCCATGTAGTCTTATGCATTGTATGCCATCTTTGAGCTGGGCATGATGATGATGATAATAATGTCTACCTACTGAATCATGGTGACACCACTTAGCCCTAGCATTGTGCCTTCTCAGGATGCTTGGAAGATGTTCAGAAAGCCTTTCTGTTATTATTGTAGCCATGATTCCTGACAATTCCCCTCAGCCATGGAAGAAAAATCTCTGACCCTAGCACGGGTAAGAGAAAGTGAATCGAATCAAGTGCCCCCAGATTGATGGGCAGCCTGGGGCTGCGTGGGACGAAGGCTCTGGGAAGCAGTGATTATGCCCCTCCCTCTTCCATTGCATCCCATCCACACCTCATTAAACTTGTAGTTCAGATGTCCTTAGAAGAACGCCCTCGGCTTGGAGAAATGGCTTAGTTTGTAAAGTGCTTGCCTTGCAAGTGTGGCAACTAGAACTCTATCCTCAGATCCCACATAAAAAACCAGGTCCAGCAGTCTGAGTTTGTAATCTTGGTTATGGCAAGAAGGGATACCTGGAGCTCCTTGGTCGACTAGCCTAGCCTACATACAGAATGCAATTCTGGGCCAATGGGAGACCTTATCTCAAACAAACAAACAAACCAAAAAGGCACATGAGGAGCAACATTATCCTCTGATCTCCACGTGAATGTGTATACATGCATCTGCACACATGTGTGCAATCGCACACATGCACATATGCATGAACACACTCAAGCCTCAGATCCTGGATAGCTATGGTTGGTCAGAGAGGAATGAGGGCGCTAGCAAGGCAGGCTTCCTACCATGCAGGTGGAGAAACTGAGGTTCAAGAGTTAGGAGAGCCAATAATTTTGACATCCCTTAGGACCCATCAAGAGCTCCCAGACTGGCCCCCTCACCTCTTTATAGGCAGCAGAGTGAGGGATGGAAGCTCCACACTAGAGGTCACGTGAGCCTGAGCTCCTCCCTGCAGGTCCCCAGCGACTCCAGCACCTGCTCTGAGGAGCCTAGGTCTGGGGAAGCAGATGGTGCCAGAGCCTGCCAGGTACTGGCTGCCCTGAAGCCCAGCTGTTGCACAGATGTGGGGCAGGGGAGAGTGTGTGGAGCCAGGTTCAGAAGGCAGGGATCCTTGGCAGCTCCTGCCTGAGTCACGCATCAGCTCTGGGAGTGGTAATGAGGGGATTAGGGTTATTACTGCCCAGTGACTGGGAATGTGCTCGCTCACCCAAGCAACCGCCTGCGGCAGCTTATCCCACTTAGCTGTCAAACCGCCTCACCCCTGCCCTCCTGTCCACTCTCAGTCTCTGGCCTCCACATGCCTCATTAGAGCTGTCTGGGTGTGTCTCCTCCTAGACACATCATTTCTCCCTCAGCTTTGCCTGGGCCCAGGTCTTGGGGGCATTGGGGATCAGATGGGTACAGTGATACACATTTAGGGTGTGGTGGGGATACCATCACTGGGCAGACTCTGGACAATTAATGGGGCTCTGAAGCCAGCAGAGCCAGGAGCACCTCACTCTCTAGAGAGGACCGTCCCTTCTCCTGAACTGGACTTCATGTCTTTGCTTCCGCTCCAATCAGCAGAAATCGACCCACATATTCGAGCGGCCTAGAACTGGGATATGAGACAAAGGACCAGGGTAGCAGTCAAAATAACAAATGACAGATGGCCGAACCTTAGTGTTTGCTCTATCCCAACTGCCCTGGTCTGTGTTGGGCTCGTTTTCATTTACACTGTCCTCAAAACAGCTCTGTGGACTGGTGTATTATCATCCCCATTCTACAGGTGAAATAACTGGCCCCAAAGGTTAAGTAAATGACCTCGGGTCACACAGCTGGTGAGCGGAGCAGCTGGGCTTTCATCCAAACATCCTGGGCCCAGAAAGCCTCTCTTTCTACCTCAACCTTCCAGGGCTTCATGACACCTGCCCCAGGGCATCTCTGCTTGAGTCAGCTCCTGCTACCATCCTTATATTCGTGTTCCTGGGTGACAGCAGCCATCCCTTGCATCTTCCAGACTCCCCTTCTGTGTTCTAAGCAGTTCCTCCACTGTGTGCAGGTTTAGGCTCTTTCCAGGGTATCTACCTGGTTTCCAGGTCATTGCTCTGTGTGCCTGATCTGGCTCAGATACATGAGCACTCGTGAGGCAGACGGGGAGGAACATGAGGGAGACAGTGGAGAGAAAAGGACCTTGGGGTCAGTTCGGTGGCTTAGGGACATGTGAAGTGGCCACCTCCCTGAGCCTCAGTCTCTGAAAGTGGGGTGTCCTCCTAGCTTCCTTTGAGGACCCACGATGCCAAGTTCCAAAGGTCTATACCTAATGGATCCATAAGCAGCCAGTGTGACCAATATCATGTCCCTGTCCTCCGCCTGAGAAGTTGAGCCAGAGCCTTTTTGCCTAGTGCATCCCAAACATTCTGGCCTCAGTGTCTCTGTGCTGGAGTCCTACACTCATAGGAAAACCAGAAAAAGAGACCACTGCTCACCAGGTAGCCCCTCATGACCTGTTATAGGGGACAACCCTCACCCTATCTCCTGGAGCCCAGCACCCGCCCTCCCCTGAGCTGGAAAGGTAGGTGGCACCCTGCTGCCTGCATGCTGCCGTCACCACCTCCAAGAGCGAGATTCCAGGGAGACGGTCTCCTGGCAGCGGAGCTCCTGCTGCCCTGCATGGGTGTGTTTGATGCTGCCACACCCGCTGAGAGCTGACTAGACTGTAAGAGTGGGCTTAAGAATTCCATTCTGTCTGGGGCCCAGTGCAGGGAAGTGGGGGCCGATGAGATGGGCCACCCTAGCTGCTGTGGCTCCTGCTTTTAGGTGAGAGGAGGCACAGGTGCATGGCAGGTGCTGGATGGGAGAGACAGCATCATCCCTCAGTGGGGTTCTTGAATACTGGCCCCCCAACAGGGTCAGAGTGCCTGGGGGAGTTGTGCCTTTGATAACGGCTGTTGAGAAAACATTTGTTCAGCCTTTGCTCAAGTGAGTGAATGTGGCAGACTCTACCCAAGACTGCCCTCTGTCCGTTCGTGCACGTGCACACCAGCTCCTTCTCGGCCAGTCTCAGGGTTGGGTCCCTGATGCCCTTTGCACCTCTGGAAAATTCCATGGAGCCAAAACTTTGAAATTTTGTCTCAGTCGGGAGGGCCCGAAAAATGAAACAAATAAAATAATTAGAAGGTATATGTGTGTGTGGGTTTAATTTTGAGGCAGGCTGTAGCTCAAACTGGCCTTGAATTTCTGATGCCCCTGCTTCTTCCTCTCAAGTTCTAGGATCCCAGGCATGCTCCACCTTGCCCAACTTAATTTATGTAACATGCACAAGGTCCAAAATGCAAGTTTAAAAAGAAAAAAGAAACCATAGAAACAAACTGGAGATGCTGATATATGAGATCAACACTCCAGAGGCTGAGGCAGGAGGATTGTTGTGAGTTCCAGGCCAGCCTACAATACAGCAAGAGATCCTATCTCAAAAAAAAGAAAGAAAGAAAGAAAGAAAGAAAGAAAGAAAGAAAGAAAAGAAAGAAAGAAAAAAGAGATCCTATCTCAGACAAACGCTAACAAAAAACTTCAAACCAAGCTGGGCAGCGGTGGTGTACCCCTTTCTTTCGGGAGGCAGAGGAAGTGAATTTCTGTGGGTTTGAGGCCAGCATGGTCTACAGAGCGAGTTCCAGGAGAGGCTCCAAAGCTACATAGAAAAACCCTGTCTCAAAAAACCAAAAAGAAAAACAAACAAACGCTCTCCAAAACAGCAGCTACAAAATCCCAAAACAGGCCCATGAGGTAGCTCAGTGGGTAAAGGCTCTTGTCACTGAACGTGAAGACCTGGGTTTGATTCCTGGGACCTGTAATTTAGAAGGAACAAACTGACTACCCTAAGTTGTCCTCTGACATCTACGTGTGTGCTGTGGTATGGGAGAGTACACACACACACACACACACACACACACACACACACACACACACACCAGGCAGCAAACAGTCCCGCCAGCATCCCCCCCTCTTGTGTTCCCTCTGCAAAGAGAGGAATTCTTATTTCCTGGAATATATTATGTATGAACCATAAGCTTTGTTGGTGTCCACACCCATTGTCTTTTACCATGTGTGCACATCCTTCTGCTACCTGCCTTTCTTCCCTGACAGATGCATCTTGGTTACTGCTAGGCGTTTTTTGGAAACAGTACCCTCGTCTCTTGTTTATGGCTGTGCAGGACTTCCTTATATGGAGGGACCATGAGTTATTTAACAGATCTTACTGATGCACATTTAGTTTGTTTCCAGCCTTTGGCAATTACTTTAAATGTTGCAATAAATAATCCCCCACATGTGGCGCTTCAGTGGGGGCTTGCGAACCTGCAAGAGGAGACCCTCCCAGGGAGGTGTGGGGATCCAAGGTCCTGATTGGGTGGAAAGGGTCACAGTGCCTTCTACAGTGGTGTCCCCAAGCTATACCAGCCCAGCCTTGTCTGCTCACCCTGCTCCCCTGTGGCTTTGCCAGCAGGCATGTTATCAAATTGTGAGCTTTGCCAATCTGATATTTGAACAAGGCTGTGTCAGTGTAGTAAGAAACTTTAAGACAGCAATTATATAGTCGGCTGTCTGGTGAGCTGAAGGACATTGTGCCAATCACGTGGCACACGTGACATGGTGCTCATTTCTCCTGAAGGACCACTGGATGCAGCTAGCAGTTGCCTATCCCATATAGGAAGAAACGAAGGCTAAGAGAAGTTAGGTGTTCTCTGAAGGTCCCACAGCCTCAAAGAACAGAGTGGGATTTCCACCCAGATCATCTGACAGAAGCAGCCCTGCTGTTCCAAGGGCCTTCTGGTGATGGCTTGTTTCCAGGCTAAGGGCACTGGCCCACCCAGTTCCTCAACAGGGAGCGATGGACAGAGATTCAGTCCCCCACAGCCTTGCCTGATATGGAGCCCTCCCTAACATTAGGTCCCTGAATCTCAGCTCTGTCTTCAGAACAGGCTCAGTGGGAAGCAGGCAGGTGAACAGCACCTCCCTTGGCAATTCCAGGGTTCATTTCCAAGCCCTGACTTCCTCAGCCTTCCCTGAGGACTTCCTTTGCTGCCACCATCCCCAATGCCCTCCCAAGGAGTCTATCCACATTTAGCCCAGGACCCAGGGCGTGGCCCCTCTGCTTTCTGATTTCATGCCTTCTGGACATACCTACTCTTCATCTACAGCTGACCTCATTCCCAGGGAAACCGAGGAGGTGGCCAGGAGGTTACTCCATGGAGTCATCATCTCCATGACCCCAAATGGCTTTACAGAAACTCTGAACTCTGCTCCTGGACAGCGTGGGTGGGGCAGGAGGCTCTGTCAACAGTGGGAGAAACTCGTTAAGTGAATGTCAATAGGATTAAAAGGTTTGAATGGTCCAGGAGACACCAGTGACATCACCTGACAGTAGGAAAAGACTCCCTGGGGCATGTGGGGGTGGTGGTGAGGGCAAATAGTAGCCCAGATGTAGGGAAAGAGGGAGGGAGGGAGGGGGCAAGTGAGAGGGATGACGTATGAGATGAACAAAGGAGAAAGGCGAGCCACTCAGACAGAGGTCCAAGGAGAGAAAAAAAAGAAAGCACAGAGGGCTGGCAAGATGGCTCACTGGACAAAGGAATGTCTGCCAAGTCTGATCACCCGAGTTCAGTTCCCGGGCCCCACACTGGTAGAAGGGGGGAACTGAACCGTGCAAGTTGTCCTCTGGCATATGTCATTCCAGTTAAAAAAGAAAGCATGGAAACCCAAGAAATGAGAAAACGCATTCGGGGGGAAAAAATGAGAGGGAGAAAGACAACGCCCAGGACAGCAGAGAGAAAACACAGAGAAAGGGAGAGAAGTGGCACAGAGGCTGTAGACAGAATGGGGAATGAAGATTGAGCGACTGAAGTGTCCTGGCCTGGGAGCCTCCCCAGGATGCTGTGGACGGCATTCCTGGACTCTGAGTGGCAGGTTTGTCACTCAGGCAAAAATAAGATGGACTGAACACTCACAAGGTGTCAAGCTTGGCTACAGGTATCAGGGACAGGTAGGGAACTGGCAGACTGAGGGGGGAGATGGCCTCTCTCCCGGGGTCTAGAGGCGCACAGGGAAATTGGCACGGATGGGGCTCAGAAGAGTCCCTGACCCTAGAGACCCGTGATGAGGTCACATGGCAATAGCTGGGAGTAAACGTGACCCTGGGTCCTTGTCACAGTGCTTATGCTACAGAACTCAGCACTGTACAGTCAAGGTGTATGTGTGCACATGAGTGAGTCCTCGGCCTCTGACACACACGAGGAGGGGTAGCCTGCCTGGCGTCTGGTGTGAGTCATGGTGGACTGTCTTTCACCTGGAGCTTCCTAGGCTGATGGCAAAGGTTGGGTGTTGGACCTCCTGGAATTGGAGTTAGACAGTTGTGAGGGGAAGAAGAGTACTGGGCAAAGACTTGGGTCCAATCCCTACAGGTAGGTGCTAGGGGCCAGTCTGAGCTCCAGCTCTGCCATTGTTTGGGGTACCATCTTTTCAAGGGACCTCCTCTCTAAACTGTCTCCTGATGGAGAATGGCAGGGTTCTGAGGATTAGCAGAAAGTCCCCACACATTGAAGGACCCCATCGGTCTGACTGGCCTTGCCCCAAGTTCGTGGAAAGACCAGTAAGATTCCCCTTGGCTGCCCTTGACCTTGGATGGGAAGCTGGGAGAAGCAGAAAGGAGCTTCGTCAGTGGAGCCGGGAGAGCTGAGAGTGGGAGACGAAGCCCAGTGGACAACTTGAATCCCCGTGGCGACATCCCACAACCAGAACCACCCTCCTGAAGTGCTCAGGGCACGGGGGAATTCCTAGAGCTGCCTAGCTCCTGGTAGGGTCCAGGATTTCTGCTGTGCCTGCCAGGCCCAGGCTGCTGGTTGGCATACAGACAGGCAAGCCAGCAGGCAAGCAGGCTGGCCAGCGGGCACTGTAGGAGGGTAAATTCCACATTTGCATTTGGATGTTCCTGGCCCCAAGGGCCCCTGACCTTTACGCTGTTACTGCTGTTACTTCTGCCTCTCCTCCAGGCCCACTGGGTTCAGCCCTGCTGGCCATTCAAAGCCCCAGCCTCTGGGGCCTGAGAAATGTCCTGCAGACCCCCCCCTCCCCGCCGGCTTGCCCTCCCCCCCTTATCCTATTGTACCCCAACACAATACCATCTACTGCACCCTCCTCGATTCCCTCACAGCCCCAGCATCCTCTCTGTCCCCTACAGCGAGTCACCTTCTGATGCACAGACAGCTTGGGCCCTTGGATTAGTAATGTCAAGGAGACGTCAGTCGCCCCCGGCTGCCTTGACGTCTCCCCGGGGAATCCCCATCTATGCTGAGTGACAGCAGTGCTGAACAGTGAGCACTGTCAGCTTTGCCAGGCTCAGCAGTCAGGCCTGCACTTCCGAGAGTGAAAATGCTTCCCAGCCCACCTGGTCCCCAAGGACTCTTGTCACGGGTGGCTTGGCTAGCCAGCTGACTGAGCAAATCCCAAAAGATTTCTATAAATTAAAATCCATCTCCCAGATGGCTCAGTGCAGAAGACTTCCTGCTCTACAAGCATAAAGACCTGTGTTCGAATCCCCAGAACCCACATAAAAATCTGGGTGTGGTAGAGGGCGCTATAGGGAGGCAGAGACTGATAATTCAGGGAGATATCCAAGGGTAGCCGGCAGAGTACTGGATGGAGCAGGACATCTGATGTCTTTCTCTGACCATGCACACCTGCACACACACAGGTTTTTTTTTCTTTCAGTATTTTGTGTACATGGGAATTTTATCTGCATGCATATTTATGTATCACATGTGTGCCTGGTACCCTCAAATGCCAGAAGAGGGTGTTGGGTCTCCTGGAATTGGAGTTAGACAGTTGTGAGCTGCCATACAGGTCCTGGGAATCAAACCCAGGTCTTCTGCAAGAGCAGCAAGTACTCTAAACTGATGAACCATGTCTCCAGCCCCCCACCTGCAAAATCTAAAAACGAAGTCCACCTCTCTGCCCTCTGGGGCAGGTTTTCTACTCAGCTCTAGGAACACAAGGACAGGACATGGTTCCTTAGTATCAATACTAAGGATTGAACTGAGGCTTTGGGGAAAGCCGGGAAAGTACTCCAGCACTGAGCTACAGCCCCCCCACCCCCAACCGTTGCCCATTCATTCTTTTTCAAAATAGACACTTTGTTATCTTTTGGTGTATTTACTTTGTGTGGTTGGTAACATGGTATGGCACACATGTGGAGGTCAAAGGACACCTCGCAGGAGTCGCTTCCCTCCTTTCTCCTTCTGGGTTCTGGGGGTGGGAACCTGGTTGTCAGGCTTAGCAGCAGGTGATTTTGCCATCTGAGCCATCTCACTGCTCCTGCTCTGTTTCTTCTTCTTCCTTCCACCTCTTTGGCCAGGGGTGTATGTGTGTGTGCATACGTGTATGCATGTGTATCTCTGTGTGTGTGTGCACGCAGGAGTGTTCATGTGCATGCATGTGTGTGTGTCTGTGCGTGTGTATGTATATGCATGCGTGTCTGTGTGTCTGTGTGTGTATGCGCATGTGTGTTCGTGTGTCTGTGTTTGGGGGGGGGGTGTCTTGATGATTATCAAGAGCTGAATTACCTGTAGAGATATACTGAAGTGCCTTCCCCTAGTATCTCAGAGTAGGATCACATTTGGAAATTGGCATTGATCACGCAGGCCTGCTGAGGTAGGGTGGCCCTGATTCCAATATGCCTGGCATCCTTAGGAGGAAAATTAGTAAAGATATTGACAAAAGAAGAGGTTGTCACATGGCAGCAGACACAGGCTGAAACCTCAAGGCTCCAAGTCAGGGAACAGCGAGGAGGATCAGAAAAGGGCAGGGAGGGGTTGTCTCCCCAGAACAAGACAGGGGGGAGGCCCTACCAGGACTTTATTGAAGATTTCAGAGCTGGGAGATAATCCATTATTGTTGAAGGTGCCCAGGTTGTCATTAGTTACGGCAGCCTAAGACAGGAATGCAACCAGGCACAAGGGCCTCAGTCTGCTGTCTCTCTAAGAGAACAAGGGAGTGATGGCAAGGATCCAGGGGGTTGGCAGGTGAGAACAGAGCAACGGGCTGGGGGTTGAGAGAGCGACTAGGCTTGTTCGTGTTTGCTCCTGCCTGGCTCTGTCACAGATCTGCTTGTTTCTTCCTGTGCTGCCCAGGCCGGCTTAGAATTCCTGTGCTCCAGGTCCTCCTGACTCTACCTCCCAAGAGGCCGAGCCTGCAGAGGTGGACCACAGCACCGGCTTGGGATAGGTCTCACGGCAAAATTCACCTAATCCTACCAGTCCGATGCCAAGACTGTGATGCCATTTTATAGATGGGAAGTTGACGGGGCATACCGGTCTAAGGTAGGGGAGAACTCAAACCCAAGATTTGGACTCCATACCCCACACACTATTACTCTGTTCCCTGGATAGGAAGCAAACAAGGGGCTAACAGCTATGGGTGGGACCTACTTGGATAAAGAACCAAGGACTCTTTCTTACACAAGGCGGTTGGTCATGTATCACCTTCCTCTTGCTCAGATCTTCCAAGGCTCCCTGTCTTCCAAGTCCAAGCTTCCTCATCCGGCACACAAGAGGCCCACCCAACACACCACACACACACCACACACACACACATCCTACACACCTACTTCTCACTCTGCTGCAGCTGCAGAGAAACCAGCTGGTGGCTAGGAAGGCAGAAAGGCTGAGCTGAGCTAGAATACCTGTTTTGTCCCTTATGACTGTGACTTCTGATCCTGGCACTTCATCTGTGAGGTAGGAATGGGACCAGGGCACTATAGTTGAGGGCCTGCCCACAGGCCTCCACCTGGACTTCTTTCTGTTCAGGCTGGCCCTGACCTGCTGGCGAGCCTCCCTGCAACTGCTCACCCATGCCTCTGACTAGATGTCTTTCCCAGAATCCTTTGTTGTCCTTCAAGATCCACCTTGAGAGCCGGGCGATGGTGGCGCATGCCTTTAATCCCAGCACTCGGGAGGCAGAGGCAGGCGGATCTCTGTGAGTTCGAGACCAGCCTGGTCTACAAAGGGAGTTCCAGGACAGGCTCCAAAACCACAGAGGAAAAAAAAAAAGAAAAAAGATCCACCTTGAGGCATCCTCGGCTCTGGCTAGCCCCACCAGACCCTCTCAGAGACGTCTAGCTTGGAGACTCATCTACCAGAGATGTTATATTCATTACCTCATCCTTTCCTCCTGGGATAGCAGCAGGGGCACGTTGCTTTCTTTCCTCAGTTTACCTATTTCCATGGTATAGTATGTCTGGTATAAATTCTCTATCCCTGCTCCCATTGCTCTTTGTTATTTGTCCATCTGCCCTCTAGTTGGTCTCCATGGCTCCAACTGGCTGACCTGCCACCTCCTGTCAACCATGGCCTCAGCAGGGGGTGGGGAAAGGGGCAGTCCCTGGCAAGCAGATTGCAGAGCTGTCTTTCCCAGAAGACAGTGGGTGACAAGGGTAATTATCTGCCTGCCAGCTAACCACCCTGAGGAGCTGACTGTGCCCTGGGGGTTGGTGACAACTGTGGCCAGTGTCTCCCTCCCTATTGTTTGTAGTTCTGGGTCCAGGGATCCTTGCTCTAGCTCCGTAGTGCACTAAAGGGGGCTGGCCAACCATGACATCATCTCATGCTGGGGGCCTTAGAAGGCCTGGGATCCAGTCCCACTCCTCTTCTGCTACGCTCACGATTGAACCCTGGTACCAGGTGTACAGGTGGGTCTGGGTGGGGCGCAGTGGCCTGGAGGACATGATGCCTGGAGGTGCCCCTCCATTGTGTGTAAACTCTGCTCTCCCCATAGCCTGCCCATTACCCCCCACACCACATGCTGATCACACTACAGTTTGTACAGGGTTTCCAGGGCCCTGGGTGGATTGGGCTAGACTCAGTTAATTCTCTCCCTCTGTCACCCACTTACTCCTTACTCCATGGCTCACCCATGGGCATGATTGGAAGTTGGGCAGGTGGAATTCCAGAGAAACACATCTTGAAAAGTAAGGGGCACACTGAGATCAGTACATTCCTTTTGGCCTCAACCTCCATTTTTTTGCCAGGTATTATAGACATGAGGCTTGGAGGTAAAGCAGCCATTGTGCTACTGCAAGCTAGAAAGTCAACATTGGAAGCTGGCGGCATCTTGAAACCGGCACACTAGCCCTGGGCCTTTACCACTATAGCCCTTGGTATGTGGGAGGAACACAGCTTTCAGGTTGACTTAAGATTAAATGTGTCGCCATGGAGATCCCCATTGTGCCAGGCCACTTTAGGCCTATGCTTGAGTGAGACCCCTCAACGCCTATGGATGAGATCTCAGGGTGCCACAAATTCCCATCCATCTGCCCCTACAGTGGCCCTCCGGGTGGACTGTCTGCTCATTCCCGACACCTGAGGAGAGTGTGGAGAGGAAGTCAAGGCCAGTGTCCCCTGCACCTTTAGAATGTGGCCCTCGCTTGCTCAGAAGGCCATATCAATATGGCCAGTGGGACGCCCTGGGGTGGAAAAGCCACCAGGCCAGTAGTCCCTGTTCCTGTGGGCATACACAACATGGAGGATCAAGGGACAGCCAGAGTGAAATTGATGGAGAAGGAAGGCAAAGAGCAGAGAGGAGGCTGGGGCATAGCTCAGTAGGTAGAGTGCTTGCCTTGCATGCATGAAGCGCCAGGTTTAGTCCCCAGCACCACGTAAGCCGGACCTGATGTCCATTCCTATATCCCAGCACTCAGAAGGTGGAGGTGGGGGGATCAGAAGTTCAAGGTCATCCCCAGCAGCATAAAAATTCGGGGTCAGACTGGGATACATGAGACCTTATTTAAAAACATTTTGAGCTAAAAAGGTATCTCAGAGAGAGGAACCAGGCTACAAGGAGCCTTACTAGCTCAGCTTGAGGGACAGGTGAGAGAGAAGTCAGTGGGAAGTGAGAAGCCAGCCCTGGGCCTGAACTGTATTGGGTTTTATACACAAGGGCGTGGAGGAGTAGGCAATGTTCCATCAGAGAGAAGCAGGCTGGGGTTAGAATTCCAGCATCCCTCG
The DNA here is from genome assembly GCF_000317375.1 of Microtus ochrogaster. NCBI lineage: Eukaryota > Metazoa > Chordata > Mammalia > Rodentia > Cricetidae > Microtus > Microtus ochrogaster. The sequence goes on along the minus strand of NW_004949154.1, from coordinate 675,806 downwards.
GCTTCTCCTGACTCAAGATTCTGCGTCTCGGAGGCTGTAGCTAAAATTCAAGCTATGTAAACTGAATGTTGGGCACATGGAGATGTTCATGGGACAATGACTATGGAAGGTCTGTGGTTTCCTCCAGTACCACAGGGAGACAGGAAGTAGAGGTAAGACATCTCCCGTGTTCAAAGCCAGTCCCACACAGCTCCTGACATGGTCTCTATCTACCAACACTGTTCCGGAGACAGGGCCTCCTCTTCTCCTGTCTGGGCTTTGGACACAAAGTGTGGTCTGAGAGGTGGTCATCATTGTTCATGGACTATGACACCGCCTACCTGAAGAGGAACTCTGCTTCTGAGGATGGGGGAGGGGAGTGTCTTGAGCAGCAGACATGTGTGGTACAAGGTTGTAGTTTGGCTCCATGTATCTCCCAAAGTCCAGGGCATCAAAGATCTGTGTGTGAAAGGCTTGGTGCTCCACTTGGCGTTATTACATGGTGGAGTAGGGCATAATGGAAGGTTTTAGGCACACATTGGGGCTGTGCCCTGGAAGCAGAGAGTGGAAACCCAGCTCCTTCTCATCTCTCTTTCCTTCTGGCTACAATAAATTGAACAGCTTACTCCACCCTTTGTTGCCTCATCACGGGGCCAAAGGCAGCCCTGACTGATGCCTCCAAAACCGTGAGCTAACGTGAGCCTTTTTTCCAGTTAATTGGCTCTGAGGTTTTGTTATAGTAACAGAAAGCTAACATGCTGAGGGGAAAAACAAATTACTGGACTTGTCTGACCCTCTGTAGAAGGCAAGAACCCCATGTATTCTTGCAGACTCCAGTCATTTCTTGGAGGGGTCACTTCCCTGCTTTTTTTGGTACACTAACTCTCAGTTCCCGAGATTCTTGTGAATTAGTGTAATATCCACAATGATGCCCGCTGCAGCTGAGGGGCCTTTTGCAATGCTTAAACAATTCTTACTACTTTTATATTTGTATATATAAATTTAGACATAATGTACATGAAATATGACACTGATTTTTGCTTGCTGGGTGCCGATACTACAATTGCTAATCATTTTTTAAAAATGGTTAACAGGATTTTATTAAGATTTCTAAAAATGTTTTATTCAGATTTGATTTCGAATGAGGATTTCAACTATCACATTAATTATAATTTCTATTTTGCCTCTTTGTTTCAATGAATAATTCTGAATGTTAGAAAAAGTATCTTTGGGGGACAGTACTTTAAATTTTCATTTGCTGGAGAGATGTCTCAGTGGTTAAAAACGCTTACTGCTTTTGCAGAGGACCTGGGTTTGGTTCCTAGCACCTATATGGTGGCTCACAACAGCCCGGAACTCTAGTTGTTGGGAATCTGACTCCCTCTTCTAGTCTTAGGTACCTGCACACATGTGGCACACAAAAACTCCTTCAGGTTCACAGATATTCACTAAATAAATCTTTACAAATTCCATTTACTATAATTTATCCTTGATTATTTTTGTAGCTATTAGAAACCGAACCCAGAACCATCAGAACACAAGGAAAGCGCCCAGCACTGAGCCCCTCCTCCAGCCCCAGTTTATATTTTGGCAAAGCTCTATTTCTTTCGATTACTACCATCACTGAAATTAGTCATTTTTGGTGAAATGAAGACATGGACATTTTATAAAATAAAATAAAAATCTATGAATTATGTATCACGCTATCGCTTGTCTAAACACAGCCGGCCCTGTCAGTGGGCTACCCAAACAACAGTTTCCAAGCATTTAAAAACCAAGGCCTTACACACACTCCTGTTTTGCCACTATGAAGGTGTACATGTCGAGGTAGGAGAAGAGAACATATTTTATTTAACAGCTTGTTTGGTTGGGGAATATTTAGGCATATGGTATGTGGGTCTTCATCTGCAGCCCAAAGCTTTTGGAGGCTGGTCTGGATTTAAAAAAAAAAACAAAAAACTTTATTGATACATAATTCACACTCTATCAAGCTCATCCATCTAGAGACTGGAGAGATGGCTCAGCAATTTAGAATGTGTATTGCTCTTTCAGAGGAACCAGGTTCAGATCACATCACAATACCCACATTGGGCAGCTCACAAATGCCTGTGACTCCAGCTTCAGGGGATCTGGCTATTCATTCTGATCTGCTTCAGCACCTGCACACGCACACATACACACACACACGCACGCACGCACGCACGCGTGCACACACATATCACAGGCAAATAAAAGTTAAGTTTTTTTAAGCGCTCACCCTTCTAAAGTGGACACTTCATAGTTTTAAATGTATTTCCAGCCTTGCTTTAATCACCATTAATCCCAACTCAATTTCATTGCCTTCTGTGTGCGGTTGTTCCTCGTCTCCTAGAAACCTCAAGTGTGCTTCTTACCTGTATAAATTCGACTGCGTGGTACAGATGAATGGCGTGTCATGTGGCCATTTGTCTTTTCTTTTCCTTGGCCCGATGTCTTCCAAGTTCTTCCTCTCTGTAGTGTGTTTCAGTGCTTCTTTCCTTTTCGTTGCTGAATAATATTCCACTGTGTGGTCGCACTGTGTGTTGTGACAGTTTAAATTGTTTCCATTTTATTTTATGCCTAAGAACACTCCCATGCAACTCTTTGGGAGACATTTGTTTCCAGCTCTGTGCGGCATGTACCTGGGAGTGAAATTGTTGAGGCATATAGTAACTCTATAGTTTATTGTTTAAGGAACTTCCAAGTGGGTTTTCCAAAGCAACCGTGCCGTCTTGCATTCTTACCAGTGGTGCACAGAAGTTCTAATCTCTTCCCACTCTTGCCAGCACTTGCTATTGTCTGCCTTGCTTTATATTCCAGCCGTCCTAGCGGGTGTGAAGTGGCTTCTCATTGTGGCTTTGATTTGCATTTCCCTGGTGAGTTGTGCAAAGTCGCTTTGCAAGTGTTTATTGGCCATTTGCAAATCTTTGGAGAAATGTGAATTCAAATCCTTTGCCCAGTTTTTAATTGGGTGATTCAGGTCTGCCTTTAATGCTGCCAGGGATAAGCAGGCAAGAAGACCCCCAACACAGATACCTCCAGCTTGCTTTGCCAGCAGCCTGGGCCCTTTAGGATGGCCACACTTACCTGCTAGCCTTTATAGAGTCCCTTGATGTGAGCCCTTGTCTAGCATGTGTAAAGCCGCAGGTTTGATCCCCACCACCTCATGAAACGGAAATAGTGATATAACCTATAACCCCTGAACTTGGGAGGTGGAAGGCAGGAGGGCCGTAAATTCAAGGCCATCTTCAGTTATCTATGGAATTTGAGGCCAGCCTGGGACACCTGAGACCCTGCCTCAAAAACCACAGGGGCCTGGGGAGGTTGGTTTAGTCAGTAGGTGCTTGACATATAAACATTAAGACCCGAGTACGAATATCACCATCCACATGAAAGCTGTGGTGAGTGCTTGTAATCCTAGTGTTGTGGAAGCAGACACGAGGACCACTGGGGTCTGCTGACCAAGCAGTGAGCCCCATCAGTAAGAGACCCTATACCCAAAAATAAAGTGAGGAACTCTAGAGATGTCTTAGTACTTGCTGTGTGTCTCTCTGTCTCTCTCTTTCTCACACACACAAAGAAAGAAAAATAAACTTAAAAAATAAATCTTAAAGGAAACATGCGGAGCAATGAGGAAGATACCCAGTGCCAACCTCTAGCGCGTGCTCCCCACACACAATAAATTAATCAATTTAATTAAATTACAACCTCCCCCACAAAGGCAGCTGCTGTGTTCCAGGGTCCTTTATCTCCTCTCTTCTGCAATGCTTCCTCCAGCATCCCTCTTACAGAGTGATATATGACCGTGTTGGGCCAGACTCAAAGAGACCATGCTAAGGTCTGACCAGTTTGTGTGGTCCACACCTGTCTCCCCAGGCCTCACCTGTGAAAACCTATGCAACTCAGTTTCCCCACCATCAGCAGCTGGCCCCTTTCCCTGGCGCAGAGCTCTTGGGGTTACAGCGCTAGTTTAGGGGTTGTGAACAGTACTAATTGGAGGAAGCCCTTAGGGTGTTTTGTGGGAAGTTGTCCTTCTGTAACCTCTCCCGCAGCGCCCCAGGACAGTATGTATAGTCCAGGCAGCCCCTCAGGTCTGGACACCCCTGTCCCAAACCCAGCTGTCCATCTGTTTCTTCCTTCTCTTCCGGGCCACCCCAGCCTCCTCCCTCTTTCCCCGAGTGGTGAGTGGCGTGTGACTGCTCAAGGGGTGTGAAGAGGCACCGGGAAAGTGACACAGCACCCCTAATTACTATCTTCCTTCTGCATCCCAGCACCTAAATTTAGCCAACAGAGCCTGGGCCCAGGGAATGAAACTCCTCCCTCCCCAGTCCCCTGTCCTTAGGGAAGGGAGAGCCAGACCCCCTTCCAGAGGGGGGCAGGACCTCTCACCAGCCTGGGCATGGGTCAGGATACAGCGGGGGGGGGGGCACTGAGCTCCAGGAGGAACACTCACCCCATTGTAAATGGCAGGGGGCAGCTGAAGCCACAAATCACCAGGGAACAGACTGGCACTACAACCCTAACAGGGAGCCGGGGTGGTTAGGGACACAGGTGTCAGGGACCCAGGATCCTGAAGCCGAGTCAGGCTCTCAGCTTTGGTGCTGCCACTTGACAGCTACGTAGCCTCTGGCAAGCCAGCCAAGCCCTCTGGACATGTTTCTTCATGGGAACACAGTGCACCATTCAAGTAAAGTGGATGTGAGCTTTCAATAAGATACACAGATAAAGCATGGAGCACCAAGCAAACACAGACAGGATCAGTCACGATGCCCACCCAAGTTCTGTGCCAGGTTAGCCCTCCAGTGGCTCCTAGGTGTCTAAATTCCTCCTCCATGTTCGTCCACGAAGCCCCACTCCTTCTTTAGTTACCCCCCTTCACCCGGTGTCTTTTTCCAGGATCTAATGCAGCCCAAGCTGGTCTCACTCACTATGCAACTTGAACTTCTGATCCTCCAGCCTCTACCTCCTACGTGCTAGGTTTACAGGCGTGTACCTCTACGCCCAGTTTAGATGGTGCTGGGGATCGAACCCAAGACTGTACAAGCACTCCACGAACTGAGTCACACCCCCATTCCTGCAGTGACTCTTGACACCTCTGCTTTACACAAGGACATTCAGGCAGAGGCAGGAGAATTGCCAGAACTTTGGTCACCAGCCAGCTGGCAGCAAATCCGGCCTCTGTTGGCAGGTGCAGGGTCTTCCTGTAGTGCCTAGGGGGTGCTGCCCTTCTTGCAGGCCTGCTCAGTGCTACCCTCTCCAGGAAGCCTTCCAGCTGCCTCCACACCCAGACTGCAGGCTTCCCAGCTGCAGAAGCCCATGTCAGTCACACATGCTCCCCGGCTGCACAAATTCTAGGAAGAGACACCTTACTTTTGGCTTCTGTGAGTCACTGGGGTTCAAAGTCACCAGATTTTTGTAAAAAGAAAAAAAAGAGGGGGGACAGTTGGAGGGAGCTGGGAAGAGAGTTGGAGTGAATGTGTGCCTGGCTAGCTGTGCACCCCAGGATTCCACATTGGTTTTATGTAGGCACGGTGGAGGTCTGGTAATGATTCTGTGATCGGACGGGCCCAACCTGGGTCTCAGGTCCTCATATGCAGGATTGGGTAGTAAAGCCAGCCTCTCAGAGCAGGAGGCAGATGGAGAGAGATAGGCCAGTAGGACCAGCTCTCCTATCTTGAGCTGTGATGAACAATAACTGCTCTCAATGCCTAGAAAATCCATACTCAAGTGTGGCAGGAGCTGGGACACAATCATCCCCATGTAGGAACTGCTGGGTGCCAGCCTTCAGGGACATCTATTGGCAAGGCTGGGAAGCTGCTGCCCATCACTGCTCTGGTCCCATAGGTATCCCTTGCCACCTACTCCAGGCTGTCACCAGCCACAGGAAGTCGAATTTAAACCTGCAGGCGGGCACTTGCATCCGTCTATCTCATAACCAAAGGAACCAGGGCACATATTTAAGCAGATCTCAGATTAAGCCTGGACAGAGTCTGTGCTCCAAACCCCTGGCTGCCTCTGACCCTGAGCAGGATGCAGACATCCCCCTTGAGCTAGCGTCACCAAGTCCCTTTCGGGAGTGGGAGGTGGTCCATCAGGAGAGGGCTCTTTACCAGGCAGGAAGTGAGAAGCCACATCCCCTCCTGGTCGTGTCTTTCTTGAAGAGGCCTGTGAGCTTTACTAGTGACGTGAAGTCACTCCTCTGCGGTGGCGTGTTCATAATGCTGATGACATCCAGGCAGCTCATGGGTTGTGGGCAGGTTTCAGGCACCACGCACTGTCTTAAACCTTGACACAGGTTGAGTCACCTCTTGCTCACAATGCCTCAGGAGATATGCTTGTGAACAGGCACGGCCAGGTCAAAACACTGGATCTCTCAGGACTGGCGGAAAAGTGGGGCGTCCATCCAGGTAGACGGAATCCATTTGTTTGTCCTCCCTGCACCCCTTCACTTCCAACCACGCTCCCTCTGCCTCACCTCTGTGACCTGTTCCCCCAGGCCTGGTTTGTGCTACCTGTTGGACGGTGGATGTTGGGAAGGGAAGTGTGAGCACAGTCTCTGTAGCCCCCTGAGAATGCTCTTAACCAGCTCCCCATCCCTCCTTGAAGGTCCTGTGACCTCAACAAAAGTAAACATAAGAGTCAGAGAGACGGCCCAAGCTGCAGGGAAATGTTTTCTCAACTGCCTCATGCTCCTCCTCTTGCTCACCATCCAGTGAGCCCGATGCATAGAGAGATGCGCTGGCCTTGAACTACTGGAGACACAGTGAAAAGTTGTTCCTTTAATGACAGAATCTAGGTTTCCATCCTAGCTAAGGGGAAGAGACATGTTCACAGTCCCCTCATGGAAATCTGGGTACTGCAAGGGGAGCCCAGGTGTCTTCATTTCATGCTGGCTTCCATGGTTAGTATTGTCATAGGGTGACCATTCAACCCACCCACTCAGGGAGGGACCAAAGGGACCAACAAGGGTGTGTTGAGATGGCTCAGGGAGCGAATGCACTTGCTGTCCAAGACTGATGACCCCGAGTTTCATCCTTGGGATCTATGTAAGACCTTGGATGTGGTGGCTCAAGGTTGTAATCCTAGCAGAGATGGATGGCAGAGACAAGAGCATTAGCTGGCAGCTCATGGCCAGCTAGCCTGGAATACAGTTCCAGGAACCCTGGTGATCCCAGGGTGCTAACTTCTGCGTAGGAAGACAAGGCTGTCTGGAGGGAGGACTGCCCCGGCACAGAGTTCTCTCCACACCAACCACGCCACATGGTCAGGTGTTCCACTGATACTTCCCGAGGGAAGATTCTGGAAAGGACCAACACCTGCTAATTGCTAATTCCTCGTGTGGGATCACATAGCATGCCCGTGGTGCCGATTAGGTGCGAAGTGGCCTAGGAACAGAATCCCCATATATTAGATCTCCTGAGAGGGTCATGAATGACCTGTGTGTACTCAGGATATGTTCATCTAAAGGAGGTAGAGAAACCCCAAAGCAACAGGAGGGAAAATACTGTGTGACTTTTTTTTCTCCCAAGTAAACAAAATTTGGAGGTTTCTGCTTCGGGGCTGGCATGTAGGCCCACAAGTGGTACCGACATCATCACTTGTTTCTTGGTTAGTCTTCTTACGTGTGGCTTCTACCTCACTGTCACAAATGGCTGCTCCAGCTCCAATAAGTACATGCATATTACAACCAGCAAGGAAGAGACAAAAGGAGCCTTTTACCCCACAGAAGAACCATACATATCTTTAGAGGAAATCTGGGATATGCAGTCTTCGTTTCAGGTGACTTTGGCCCAGCTAGGCATCAGGAGTTCCGTGGGAAACATGCTTGGAGACAGCTGACAACCTCTGGAATCCCATATTTGCTTCTGTTCCACAGGAAGGCTGGCTGCGTGTTTCTTGGCACTGTGCCCCCAGCGGCCTTGAATCACTCACTCTTTGTTCTTACGCCTTTCTTGTTCTTGGACATTAGTCCAGTTCTCCAGCACGACACCAGACTGCTGTAAGAGCAAGACTGCGTGCCACACTAAGCCTCCCTCTGGTTTCTGAAGCCCTTGGCCTTTGGGTCCTGTCGTCTACCACGGCTCTGCCCCACTCTCTGGGCCAAGACTCCCCTCTCACCCCGCTGCAGGACTCCAGGCTGACCTTGAAGGCCCACTGCAGGAGACTGCTTCGCGTGTGTCGTGTGTCTTCCTCAGTCTCTAGGGAGAATGACTCCCTTTCTCTGGCCTCCCCTGGGCTTCCGGAGCCTTCCGTCATCTCTCTATTTATAGTTAGAGTCAGGTGGCTCTGGCCTCCACGTTGCTGGGCCCGGCTAGGAGAGCGAGTTCTGTCACCTGCCCGGGAAAGCTGGGATTTTCCAAGGCAGTCTAGTGTCCCTCTCACCATGCCAATCCCCCTGGAGAGAGGCACTCACGCCAGGGAGACCCTTTCCTTGCTCACCCTGCTAGCTGCTTGGCCCTTGCTTTGTCATATGGGTCCCTCTGTCATCTCCGAGAGACTGCAGGATCACCCTGTACAGGACTTCATTCTTCTGTCATTACCCTGGCTGGTAGGCCCGGGGACCAGCACCTCCTGGCCCCGCAGGTCAGAACCCCAAAGTCCTTCTCTGTGACCTCGAATTAGTTACCAGTCTTTTCTGAGCTTCTGCCATTTATAGATGACTCTATTCTGATCTAACACATTGGGATTCCCAAGAGACCCCAGGGCAGGGATCATAGGCCCCCCAGGTTCCTGTGGATTTCATATCCTCTTCCCCTGACCCTCGGAAGTCGAAGGAAAAGGCTGTTGTGCCTCTGGACCTAGTCCCAAGGGCTGGCAGTGCCCAGCCCACCTAGCTTAGAGACCACAGAAAGCCACTCTCACTGAGGGTCCTAAAGGCATTGGTACCAGCAAAGGGAATCGATATGGGGCGCCTCCTAGTGGACACCAAGAGAACATCTTCCTAGCCATCCTGTGGTCCAAATTAGGATGACTCTGAGCCTAAAATTGGGTTCATGCTGAGCCTATCGCTCACTTCCAGCTTGGACAAATCTCATCTCATTCAGCAAACTTCAGTTTCTGCAGTCTCCCAAACAGAGAATATGCTCCCCCCCACAGCATCACCCCAAGGCTTCCATCGGGAGACTCGGGAGACCAGCCCTGCCCAGTGGTATTTCCCAGGTTCCCAGGGGCAGGGACTCATTAGGGACCACAGGGAGCTGGTAGTGAGGAGGCAACAAGACAGGGCTTCTGAGCTGTCACGGAGTGCTTGCTGGGTGCTGTTTCATTGTGACCTTGGACTCTGGTATATTAATCTTACCCTCCAGCTCTGGGCATTCTCAGAAGTTTTAGCTCTTATTAACATACCTGTCCCAGGAACAAGCTTACAACTGTATCCAATTAACCTTCCTGCCAACAACGATTCGATATGAGTCCTTCGTCAGTGTTCACAGGTATATCGCTGCCTTCCCTAATCCTGAAAAACAGAAGTATTGCATAAGAGCTACACCGTGATGGCCCTGTGGCTGGGGTCACAAGACACTGGCCTCTGGGAGAACTCGAGGTCTTCAGGAGCTGTGGCTGACTGGACTTCGGTGAGAAGCTGTGTGGTTGGATGTGGGCAGGGAGAAGAGGCCTCTCTGTGGGTGCCGGTGGTTGTAAAAGAGGTTTGATACCTCTGGGTGGAAGGGAACTTTCTGAAATGCATGCTGGGTATGGAAACAGCTTTGGATTCCTCTGTGCTGTTGAAGCTGATGGTGGGTGATGCAGCCCAGGGGCTTCTGACTGGATCTGCTGCAGAGGTTGCCCGGGAGCTCGTGGTATTAGGCTATGTGTTCCTTTGAGGGTGGCTGGAGATGACATTGTGACTGCAGTTCTCCTCCTTAGGATGGGTCTTTCTTACAGTGACCCCTGAACTCACCTCTGATGTCCTAGGGAGATTCAGTGGCCCTGGTGGAGGTGGGGTTTGTGGATCTGCAGGGGATGCTCTCTTAGACAGATGCACGCTATAGCCCGCCAGCTTTCACCAAACACCTATTAGGATTGCCTATAAGTTTATAGACAGGCAGTCTGGCAGGAGAGTGGAAGGAGGCATGATCCATAGGCTAGCAGGAAAGAAACAGAGCCCCAGTGAGAAGGGCTGAGACTAGGCTAGGTGTGGGCCAGGGAGCCAGCAACAAGATCCCAGGCCTGCTGCCACCCTGGGACTGGACAAACAGAGGCAGCCCTGAGCCAAACTGGCTTTTCATCTTCTTTAAGCTCTCCCTCCCACTCCTTCTGCCTTTACCAGTGCAACTCTCCTGCTTGTCACCTGTGAGCTGCACCTCTGTGTCCTTGCCCTACTGTTCCTTACCCTGGGTCCTACCTCCTCTGCCTCCCCTTCTGGCCAACCTCCTTTGCCAAGGCTCAGCTCCAAACACCTCTGTCTTTTGTGCACATCTCTCAGCCCAGTTCTGTTCTGTCTTCTGGGCTGGGACCCTGGTGAGACCTCTGCCCATACCAAAGGTTCCCTGACCCAGCGTGTTGCCATCCCTCCCTGAACAGGCTTTGTTGAAGTTGCTTCTTCTGTTTCACAAAAGACAGCAGGAGGCTGGTACAGTTTTCATGGAGCCACAGAGCTGTGCGCCTGCATGGGATCTGTGCTTCAGAAGTTCACCAGGGTGACTGGCAGAGGCAGGGGGAGGGCTTAGGGCTTCTGTGATTGCTAGGAAGGGAGGCTGCAAGGGGAGCGGGAGGGAAGGACAGCCTTTGCTTCTCTCGGTACAGCCTTTGCTTGATCAGAAGTCTCTGAGCCTGGCCCTGCACTAAAGTCATGTGTCTGACTCCCCACACCCCACGACCAGCCAGGCAAATAACAATCAGATTCCTCAGATGTGTGTAATAGGCTCTCAGGTGCCGGAGGCAGGATTTTAAAGAATTTCTTTAGAGCACAAAAAAAGTCATAATGTGAAATTTATCATCTTAGCCCCACTCCTCTCTTTAGAGTCAAGGCCTTGCTCTGTAGCCCAGGCTGGCCTTGAGTAAGAGATCTTCCCAAGGGCTGGAACTACAAACCTGAACCCCTATATCTTGGGTTTACACTGATCTTTTTTAAAAGATCTCATTTGCTCAGGCTGCCTTTGTATTCACCGTGCATCCAAGGATGACCTTGAACTTCTTGCTTCTCCACCTCCTGAGTGCTGGGTCCGGACATGCACCACTATACTTGATTTATGCAATGTATTGATTTATGCAATATATTGATTTATGCAATGCCGGGGATTGAACCTAGGCCCTTGTGCATGACAGGCACGCATTCTACCCCTGAGTCATATCCCCAGCCTCAGTTTCAACTGCTTTTTGTTTGTCTGTTTTTGAGACAGGGTCTCACTGTGTTGTTGCCTCGGCTGGCCGCAAACTCCCAGAAATACATTGCCTCTGCCTCGCCAGTGCTGGGATTAAGGTGTGTGCTGCCACACCCACCAGCTGTTTTCAGACATCTATTTTATTCGTGCATGGAGTGGGTGGGTGTATGAACATACAGGGCACACGCGTGCCTTGGTGGGTATAAAGGCTAGAGAACAGCTTTTAGGGGCTGGTTCTTTCCTTCCTCCACATGGGTCCCAGGATTGAGCTGCAGTCACAATTGGTGATCTTGCCATTTGGTCAGCTTTGTTTTTGTGTTCAGTTCACCATAAAACATTCAGTCGTGCAGTAGGTCTCTGGAACTTTCCTGTGGCACGAGGCTGAACCTCTGCACCTGCTGCACGGAGCCTCCCATCTCCTCAACCCCCTGTCCTGCCTTTGGCCCTCACCCTTATGCTTCTGTGTCTATGGAAAACTGCTTTGTGCCTCCTCTAAAGGAATCCTACACTATCTGTCTTCTGTGACTCCAAGTCTATACATTTTAATTGTCACGTAGTTCTGAAGCGATTGGTGTATGGGCTCACGTTTGGGAACCAGTGACTTGTCACCCAAGCTGTTGGTACCCTATTTCTTGCCCTTAGGAGTAAAACCAAATCCTGAGCCTTGAGTGAGGATTCCCCATGACCTCTGTGGGCAATTTTCTCTCAGAGAGGCTGTCAAAGTCTACTCCAGTCAGATCAGGCTAAGAACCCAAAATTACAAATTAGGATTAATTTTCAAGACCTACATTTTTGTGATGCTTTGGATGCTGACTACTCAGAGTGTGGCCCTGCATCCCTTGGAGCTGGTTAGAAAAGTCCTCCCAGGCCCCACCTCTATTGCAGCATCTCAATGAGTGTATTAGCCAGCTCCTTGGGGACTCGTGAGCATGGTAAGTGGAGGGGGGGGAGCTGGGTCAGTGGAGAGGAGGGGACTTGCCAAGAGTTGGGGACAGAGGCCTGGTACCAGAGCCCCACCCGTTACCCCCACACCAGGAGGGTAGAGAAGCTGGTGGAGAACCTAGGTTGATGAGGAGCTTGACCTACTCCATGCCTGCAACTGCCTTAGAATAAACTGTTTCCGTATGCCTGCCAAAAGCCTCCTGGCGCCTTAGCTCCCGGTCCTCAGTCACAAGCCTGGTGTCCAGCCACCCTAAGCCTCAACTCCTAATTTCCAGAACTGTGGGAACATGGCCTTGAACTCGGCCTTCTCTTGAGCCATCTGCCCTGTCCATAACCCTCCCAGCAGGGCACCTAACCTGCTGAGGCGGTGGGAGCCGTCCTAGTCAGTCATGTGGCTTCCAGAGCGCCAGGGAAGGGTCCACAGTCGTCAGATTGCTCGGTCCCCATCAAGGCCTAGGAGGTTGGCACTGGATGGGTCTTAGAATGGCCAAAGACTACTACCCACTTGTGGTGAGTGCCCAAGTGGCCATTCGAACTTGAGGTTCTCTGTCAGGGCTGAGGACCTCATCCAGGCCCCTGTGTTTCTGCTCTTTTGTCTTTCCCAGAGGACAGCACTGTATGACTATTAGGTGCTGGACCTAGGACTTGAACTCGGGCTTTATGCCTGCCCAGATTCTGAATTCTTAATTGCTGAGCCCAGTCTCTTCACCCTGTTTTCAGACAAGAAGCTGCACGAGCCGGCCTGAGCATGCGAGGATCCCTGTGGACTGGTTCTCAGCCACCCTGAGTCCCCCGGGGACTGTCACCTCAGCAGTAGCCAGCACGGATGAACCCGGTCCCAGGCAGTGCAGCTGTAGTCGCATGAGCTCAGGCACCGTGAGCAGAGATGGAAAGTGATACCTTAGTCCCGAGGCTCTGTGCTGGGGCGAGCTGATGGTGGTGCAGATTGGACACCTGAGCCTGGGAGGTGGCCTGGTGCAGCAGCTGTTGCACCAGGAGGTGACAAGAAAGGAAACAGACAGCGTGGGCAGAGGTACTTGCCCTCCCTCTCAGGCACTGTGGGGGGCCCATCCCAGCCATGATGGAGGCTGAGGCAGGGCAGGTAGGGGTGCAGAGCACGAGGAACAGCCCCCTGGCTAGCCAGGCAGGGCCCGTGCTGGCTGCCACACAGTGATAGGAAGCACGGGAGTGACAGGTGATGATTGAAATAAGCACCGGAACCCTCCCTAGCTGCAAACTTCTCCTGGACTTGAGTTCCCGACTCTCATGGGGGTGGTAATGGCACCCCTTACCCTGCTGAGAGCCTTTGGGGCACCAGCATACAGGAAGGACCTGGTGCCTGGCATGCCTTCTCATGTGGGTTGGCTGAGTTGAAGAGAAGCAATTTACACCTGGCTGCTGTGAGGGGCAGGTGAATTACATACGGGAGAAAAAAATACATGGTGCCAAGCGTACAGCAAGCTCTGTCAGTAATTGGTATCATTATTAGGAACAGACCAGCTACATAATTTGCAGAGTTCAATGCAAAAGGAAATGTGGGCTCTCACAGGTAACTGATTAAAAGCTCCAAAACTGCGGGGCCAGTGAGGCTGGTATAGTAGATAAAGGGTTTGCCACCAATTGGATCCCCAGGATACATATGGTAGAAAGAAAGTCCTGACCCCTACAAGTTGTTCTCTGCCTCTATATATGCACTGTGGCAGGTGCACACACACACACACACACAATTTTTTAAATGTAAAGTAATAATAATAATAACTGCAAGACAATTGCTACAGAGCCATGACTGAGAGCGGGGTCTGTCTGGGCATACATATCTGCAGAGTCCACGGCTGGCTTTGGTGAGAAGACAAGATACCCAGGTTCTTTTTTGTTCCTTTTCGGTTTTTCAAGACAGGGTTTCTCTGTGTAGCCGTGGATGTCCTGGAATTCACTCTGTTGATCAGGCTGGCCTCGAACTCACAGAGATCCACCTGCCTCTGCCTTCCAAGTGCTGGGATTAAAGGCGTGCGCCACTACTGCCCTGCTGATACCCAGGTTCATTTACTGGGCTTTTCTGGGCTAAGTTAAGGATTCCCCAACTCTGTCTCCTGGTCTCCAGATTATTCCAGTAAAATTTTGTGTGTAGTAAGAGCCTCTGGCATTCCCTTCCCTCTCAATAGTCTACCCCAAATCCATCACTCAGCATGAAGGAGCAGACTCCCTGAGGTTAAGGCACATGACCCTGCTGCATGAGCTTCCCCCAGAGAGAGATGAGCAAACAGCTACTCACCCCAGATAGGTCGCCAATGACTGATCAAAGTAACGACCCAAGGGTGAACTTATTAGGGTTACATGTATGAATGTGGGTGACACCCCCCGAACAGTCACATCACTGAAAAGTCTCATCAGCACAAAGTAAGCCATGCCTTTCCATAACCTCTGTATCACTTCCTGAGCCCACTAGACCACATGCAACTCAGGCAGAATTACCTGCAGCAGGTGGGAGGCTCAGGATGGCTTAGCTGTGATCTCAAGTGGGTGGGGTCTAATGACTCTCCCCACCTCCTCTGTGAGGAATGTCTGGGGGCCCAATCTTTTCTTTATTTGTGTGTGTGTGTGTGTGTGTGTGTGCGTGTGTGGCGTGTACGTCAGTGCAGACACGTGTACGCTGTGACATGCGGAGGGCAGAGGACATCTCTCAGGTGTCGGCTCACTCCCACTGTAGTAGCTGGGACTCGAACTCAGATCGTGAGACTTGTGTGGCAAACGCCTGCCCTCACTGAGTATCTCACCAGACCCTTTACACCTTATTTTCTGAGACTGGGTCTCCCACTGGAGCTCACTGACTGCCTCGGCTTGCCAGTAAGCTCTGGGGATCTTCCTGTCTCTCTGCCTCTGAGGGCTGTGGTTCCAGATGTGTGCTGCCACACCTGGCTTTTTATATGACTGCTGGGGACCCAAACTCAGTTACTTGTGCTCATGCAGAAAGTGCTTTACTCTCTGAGCCGGCTCCCCAGTCTCAACAGAGCCAATCCCGAAAGCCTCTTGTGAGCAGTCATGGCTGCTTTGACGAGTATGCTCAGGGGACAGTGTTCCACAACAGAGCTTGTGAAATCATCCTATGCCCATCCCAAGAGGGCAAGCCCAACGGGACATAGGACCCTGTCATAGGGCACTACGATGTCCCAGAACTCCCTTAGACAGGACAGGGACTCCTGTGGTAGCAGAGGGTGTGCAGGGGAGGAAAGGGTGGGAAGGACAGCGTACACGTGTTAGCCTGGGCTGTCCCTGGGGGTGGGTATGGGGGTGGTTCTGTTCTCTTGGTGTCACTGTGTTTTCTCCAAAGGCAGGAATTGCTTTTGTAATAGCAGTCAAAACCCATAAACAAGCCTCTATTCAAGAAAAAGCACTGCTCTCATAGGAACCAGGCAGATAGTCCCCTGACGCAAAGTATGTTCAAGAAGGAGAAAATAAAAGCCATGAAAATGGTTAGATTAGAATAACTCATTTACACTAATCCTTCATAGCTCACCCCCTCCATGAAAGCCTGGTGTGAGAGGCTAGGATTGAGTTCTATTGGGCTGTTGGGCTATGTGTGTGTGTGTGTGTGTACTTAAGTGTGACGGTGTCTGTGAGTGACTGAGTGTGGGAGGTGGGGGACAGTTGGTCTTTTCAGGAGCTGGTTCCAAAGTGTCTTCTGTGATGCTGAGTGGCAGGATGACCCAGAAAGAGCATAGGCTTTAAAACAGGACAGAATGGTATCAGAATCCCAACCCCACTAAACCTGTCCCAGTGCTTCCCCAAGCAGCTGCTCCCTGGTGTATAGAAGAGAGAACTCAGCATGTAAATTGCGGGATTATGTTCTGAGAATGAAAGAAAACCACCTGGTCCCCAGTGCCCAGTTCATATTCAACTAGTAGAGACTCCTCCATCCCCTCCCTGACACATCTTAACGTTACACTGAATTTTGACATCTTCAGAGGCTGGACCTCACCGTGACCTGTAACCTGACCTTGTAAATAGGAGGGAGGACTGATGGCACCCTGGGGGGCCGGGGTCTGGAGTCCCTGGTCCACACCTGTCACCATCTAGCGCTGTGCTCCAAGACAGCTGGGAGTCAAGCCCTTGATAGGACCCTGGAAGGAGTCATTTGGTGGAGCGTGGAGACCCCTAGTGGTCTTATCAGAGACTGCACTGCTACGCCTGAAACCTTCCACCTTCCCTTGGAGGCTCTGCAAGCATCTTGAACAAGTTCTGGCCGTATGGGTGGCACTGTATATGCAGATGGGAGAGGATTATCAGTACTAGGAATCTATTGCCAGATGCATCAGAATCCGGGCCACCCTTTTTCTACTTCTTGCCCCTATGAACATTCATATTGAAAAGGGGCTTGGGCAAGACACGCTTCCAGGCCTGTGGGAATGATGTTCTACAGGGCACCTATGGAATGTGCAAGAATCTGAACATTCATATGATTTTCAAAGACCTAACTTGGCCAATAAATTGAGGTTGCCTTCCCTTCCTCCTCCATCGACATGATGAAAATCCCTAGACTCATGGTCACACAGGCAGGTGCTTGTGGTGTGCAAGCTACTGGGAGAAACCCTTTGTGTATGGCGTCTCTTTCCATTCCCCACAGAGCAGAGACCAAGACCTGTGCTTAGCGAGCAGCCCATGCTCCAGGTGTGGCTGTCTGAAACACCTGTAGAGTGTAGAGTGGAGATTTGAACCCAGGACCCCTGGGCTCCAGAGCCCAAGCTCTTGTTCATGAATCGATACGTCTGCCTAACAGGGACTCACAAAGCATAGTTATTAATAACTCTGGGTCTCAGAGTCCTCCTTGGCCAAGCTAGATAGTCTGCTTTGTTCCTTGTTTGGTCACTCTGCTTCAGAGGCCCCTGAGGGTGCTGGTTCCCAGGCCAGGCTGGACTTTGGACATATTATCTGGGTTCTCTGTGTCCGGGCTTTTAAAACGCTTCCTAGATTATTCTAATGAGGATCGGAACTCAGAATGAACACACGTGCCTCAGAACAAGCAGACGGCACTGGTGGTCTGCTCAGTGGAAAAAGTGGTGTATGTCTGCAATCCCAGTACTTGGGAGGCAGAGGCAGGAGGAGCCATAGTTCAAGACCAGCCTTGGCTAAATGAGAGCCTGTCACAAAAACTGCCTTTCCAAAGCTTGTGTGGCCCCCAGCAAGGTCTTTCCAACTACCTCATAACTGAAATACACACCTTTAATGTGTACAACTGGAGGCAGCTCAGCAAAACTCCCAAGGTTTTGCAAATGTTACTAGCAATGGACAAATGTCCTCTTCCCCTCCCCACCCCAAGAAGCCCTGTACCCATTAGCAGGAGCTCCCCACTTCCCACCTCCTCCTAGCCCCATGTCTGTTAGCAGGTACTCCCCACTTCCCACCCACCCCTAGCAGGTACTCCCTACTTCCCACCCACCCCTAGCAGGTGCTCCCCACTTCCCACCACCCCCTAGCTGTGCAACTTAAATCTACTTCCTGTGGCTACGGACTTGTGTCTATGGAACCATAAAAGACGTGGCCTTTGAAAAATTGTATTTGTGGGGCTGAGGAGATGGCTCAATGGTTAGGAGCACTTTGTGCTGCAAAGAACCCAAGTTCAGTTCCCAGCACTAATGTCAGCTGGCTACTGCCTGTAACTCCAGCTTCAGGGAACCAGATACCCTCTCTGGTTTCTAGGGGAACCAGCACACACGTGTGATATATACTCACACAGACAATACACATACACTAAGATAAATCACGTGTGTGTCTGTATGACAGAGTGAGGGGAAGAGAGAGAGAGAGAGAGAGACAGAGACAGAGACAGAGACAGAGACAGAGAGAGAGCATGCTACAGCACGTATGTGAAGCTCAGAGGACAACTTTGTGAAGTCAGTTCTCTCCTTCCAAATTTACGTGTGTTCTGGGGATTGAACTTAGGTCCCCAGACACATAGTGTTTGGGAGGCACTTGCTTAGGGAATCGCCCTCCCTGCCTGGTTATTTTACTCCTTAGATGGTAAGCCTCTTAACCCATACAGATCTGCCCTGGTAGCTTAAGCTTGGAGCGGCTAGTGAGAGGGCCATATTACTTTAATCAGATAATCAGATTATTCCCCTCCTTGGCATCTGGCAGAGATCAGAGTATTAGGCAAAGGGAAATGAAGGCATAAAGCGCCCATCCCACTGGGCAGATATTTAACAAGTGCCTGCTATACACTGGCCAAAGGCCCAAGCTCTGCAATGCAGAGCCCCTGGGGCTTCCTCAGAACAGTGAAGCCTTATTCACCTGCTCTCCCGCCCTGTTCTCATAGCTCGCATCTACCAACGTGAAGTGCCATGTTGAGCATTGCACATGGAATCTCAAACTTGACCCTGACGACAGCAGGTACAGGAAGTGCCTTATTAGTTTGACAGGTGCCGTAGGAGGTGAGTTTGTCGGCTCACATATGGAAGGTTGGTAAACTTCAATGGTGGTGTGATGAAGGCTCCCCTGTCTCTCTGCTTTCCTCTGCATCCCATGGTTTCCTTGGTGGCTATGAAGTGGCTACCAGGGGCACCAGGCAGAATGCTTCCTTATTCTTGTTCAGCAAATGAGAGATGGTGCTTTCCAGGGTAAGCTTCAACAATGAGGATGCTCTCACCCAAACCATAAGGTCTCATCTTAGACTTCGTTAGCCCAGATCGACTTAGACCTACCCATCCGCTGATCAGTGGTCTTCCACTCTGACTGATAGAACATCAAAATCACCCTGTAGGTTTTGGAGAAAATAAAAAATGTTGACACTGAGGGCCATGTTAAGGACCATCTCCCTACTAAGTTAGGACTCTGGGGTGACCCCAGGCACCAAGGTTTTAAGAAAGCATCCTAAGTATGTCTAGCACATAAGGCTTTGGGGTTAGAAGTTGGGCACCATTTCTAAAGGAGGTCATTGCCCTGGGATGAGGACCCTGGCCAGAATAAATGCAGACAATCATCAGAAAACATCATACCCATGGCTTCTTGCTAGACCCCACTGCCCAGGGTATACAAGTAATTAATAACTTTTAAAATCCTGTAATTTTCTTGTGAATAGCATAATTATATTGCTTGGCAATTTGCGTGTGTGCTAAGAGCATTAATTTGCTAAATGTAAACATCTAAATCTATGCTGCAATTATTGTAAACTGTGTTAGCATGCTTTGATTTTTAATATCCAAGGAGCTTCTCCTATTATAAGGTGTCCAGGAGCTGGGAATGTGGCTCAGTCAACAAAACACTTAAGTTGCAAGCATGAGGGCCTGAATTTCACCTCTAGAAGCTACATGTTTGAAAAAAAAAAAAGCAGACAGGAATGGTGGCACAAAGCATTTTCTTAGTGCTTATGAAGCAGAAGCAGGCATATCTCTGGGCTCACTGACCGGCCAGACTAGCCTACTCGGTGAGTTCCAGGACACTGAGAGACACTGCCAAAAACCAAGGTAGATAGTACTTGAGGAATGACATCTAAGGTTGTCACACACACACACACACACACACACACACACACACACACACACACACGAAGGGTTCTAAGACTTCTTCAACCAGAGATTCCATGCTTGATGTTCAGCCACAGACTGAGCTGTACAGCCCTAAACACATCCCTACTGGGGAAGTTTTCAGGCTTGATCCCAAGTTCTCAACTGCCCTGGAGTGCCATTGCACCTGCTCCCTTGGCCGTGGCTTTGTAGTAGTTAGAAGTGCCCTCAGCCCCTGACTATGACCTTATTATTCAGTTTGTACTGAGCAGTGAGCTAAGAGGTGGAAAGAGGCTAAACAGGCCCCATATTACTGCTGCCCATCAGCCTGAGCTGGGATTGTTCATCGTATGGGTGCACTGGACTGGACTAAGGGATGCCCAGATAACTGATAGACACCATTGGTAGGTGTGCCTGGAAGGGCGCCTCTGGAAAAGACAAGCACCGAACTCTCTAGGTGACCATCTTCAGTAGTTACTTGTCTCCTTGACAAAACACCAAACAAAAGCAACTTAAGGGAGGGCTTAGTCTGGCTCACGGTTTGAGGGTGCAGACCATCATGGGGGAGAAGTCGTGCCGTGGGAAGTGTGAAGGGGCTGCTCACATTGCATCCGGAGTTAGGACGCAGAGGCAGGGATGCTGGTGTTCAGTTCACAGTCACCCTTTTACGCAGTCCAGGCCCCCAGCCACCCGCATTCAGGGTGTGTCTTCCCACCTAATGTCCCTGATCTGGAAACTCCCTCACAGACATGCTCAGAGGCCTGTCTCCATGGTGACTCCAAGTCAACTGATAACCACGACTGACCATCATGCCACCCTCCCAGTAGGGATGGGTAGCAGCCAGTCCCCCGAGGGCCTAGACTGAAGGAAAGGGGAGGAAGGGTGAGCGCTCTCTTCAGCCAGGCTGACACTGTCCTGCTCTTGGGTATCCATACTCCTGATTCTCGTCCCTCTGCTCGCAGACTAGAGCTTCTCTGGAGCAGCAGCTTGCAGGGGACACATTGTGGGACTCTTTAGCCTCCAGAGTCACGTGAGCCAGTCTCCACAGTATGTTTGTGTGTACGGGTGCACACTACTGACTGATAGAGGGCTGCAGGGAGAGACGGACGGGACATTGTGCTGTGCCTGACGCCGTGGCGACTTGAGGAGCTCTGAGAGGACTACTCAGCACACTTCTGGATGCATCTGGAAGGGGGTTTCAGAGTGGCTAACTAAGGGGATGCCCGCTTCAGATGTGAGTGGTACTACATGATAGGCTGGAAAGGATGAAGAGGAAAGCTCCTGCCTCGGGCGGCCGTTCTGTTTCTGTCTCCTAGAGGTGAACAGCGGCTTCTTCCTCACTCCCCCAAAGCTGTATTGTTCTTTCTTCTGGCGATCCCAAAACAGTAAATCCGGCCAGCGGTGGGCCAAAAAATAAACTTCCATCCTTTCAGGCATTTTTCCACAAAAATGAAAAATTGATCAACACTTCTGCTTCCTGGAGCAGAGCCACAAAGTCAAACAAGACTATGCGGTAGAGGGTGAGAATACCGGATGGTTGTTTTGAATCACTTAGCTTTGGGATGTTGGTTACACAGCATCATTGCAGCATTAGCTGCCTAATACACATTCTTAGAGTAGGCTGGAGGTAGACATTCAGCCTGAAAGATTTCTGACCTCAGGGGAAGTCAGAGGCCTAGCCCAAGGGCAAGGAGTGACTGAACAGAGAGGCTTTCCCTGTTGGTGCCCAGGGATCACATCTAGCATTTTGAGGGCGTGGCCAATATTTCAAAGTTAACCAACCTAGCTCCATCTCATCTTCTACATGGCCTTGGATAGGGCCTCAGTTTCCTCATCTGTAGAAGGGGACACTAATAACAATGGCTGCCTATGCTGTGCGGATTAAAATTCTCTATATAAGCAGCGCAGAACAGGGTGTAACCATCAGAGAAGCAGGAGGCATTCCATCACATAATTCTCTTACTAAACCAGCCAGGGTTTCATCATCCTTTTTTTAAGATTTATTTATTAATTTAATGTATGAATGCTCTATTTGCACATACAGCTTTATGCCAGAAGAGGGCATCAGATCCCACATTAGATGGTTGTGAGGTACCATGTGGTTACTGGAAGCTGAACCCAGGTCCTCTGGAAAGCAGCCAGCGCTCTTAACCCTGAGCCATCTCTCCAGCCCTAGATCCTATCATTCTTAGGAACTGAAGTAACGTGAGATCTACTGACCAATATTCTGTCTCCGCTACTGTGGTGGATTGAATGAGAAAGGTCCTTCACGGTCTTGGGCATTTGGACACTTGATCCCCAGTTGGTGGCACTGTTTGGGAGGCATAGGAGGTGCAGCCTTGTTGGGGGAGAGGGACCACAGCATCACCGGGGATGCCTTGCAAGTTAAAATCCTGTCAACATGTCCAGTTTACTCTGTGTTTTTGGTTCTGTCCCCGCCACCACGTCGGCACTCTGTTGCTGGGTTTCCACTGTGCCATCGTGGACTCTTATTTCTCTGGCACCATATTCCTAATAAACTCTTCTATAAATTGACTTGTCACTGTGTTTTATCACAGCAGTAGGAAAGGAACTAATACAAATACTCACTTTTATTATTGTGTGTATGTGTGTGCGTGTGCGCATGTGCATGTGTAGGCACGCGTGTGCTCATGTGACCTGTGTTAGCAGTCAGAGGACAACCTCAGCTATAGTTCCTCAAGTACCATTCACCAATTTTTTGTTTGTTTGTTTGAGCCAGGATCTCTCACTAGCCCCGGACTCACCAATCAGGTTTGTCTGTGTGGCCATTCAGCCCCGGAGACCTTCCTGTCTCTACCTCCCCAGTGTTGGGATTACAAGTAAGCATTGTTGGCCTGGCGGTGGAGGCACACATCTTTAATCACAGTACTTGGGAGTCAGAGGCAGGAGAATCTCTGTGAATTCAAGATCAGGCTGGTCTACAAGGGCTAGTTCCAGGACAGCCAGGACTGTTACACAAAAGAAACCCTGTCTTGAAAAACAAAAACAAAAAACAGACAAGTATGCATTGCTATGCCTGGCCTTTTTAAAAATAAGTCCTGGGATTTGAACTTGGGTCCATACACTTTCCTGACTGAACCATCTCTCCATGTTTTACTCACACAGACAACCACAGGGTAGCTGAATGTAGGAATAGCATGGTCGGGTGGAAGCAGGCTAAACTGTGAGCAGAGTTCTTTAGCTAGTGCCCCTTTGTGCAATGTGGCTTTGAACTGGGCTGAGGACTGGTTGGTCCATGGGGACCTCCCTGAGATTGGTCGGGTGGAGAAGGAGCAAGTTCCCTAGGTTGGCGTATGTGTCCTGGAATGGCCTTCTAGACTCTGAGACTCGGTTTACTCCAAAGGGAAAGAGGGAGGCTGCTGGGAAGTGGGGTCAGAGCCTCCTGCCCAGGGTCTTCTGCTGCCTGTAACAAGGCCCCTTCTTCCCAGAGGGAACCTGAACTCTGCTAAGCTGGCAGAGCCTAGGGGCCCTGACATCTGTGTCCACAACCCCGTGCCAGTACAAAACCGGTCTCTAAAATGCAAGGATAGTTGCAGGGCTTTCTTTGGATAACAATGGGCCTGTGGCCTGACCTACAGGCTAGGCCCAGAAGGCCCCAAAGCTGTATGCTCAGGGGCCTCTGCTGATGAAGAAGGTTGGCAGAGCCCTGAGGAAGGCTCAAGGGAAGCAGAGAATGTCCCGACTCTGGTCCCTCTGCTCTGAGAGTCTGTCTCCTTGAAATGAGACTCATATTCTCATGCATCTTGGACCTGTAGATGTTCCCTACAGTGTTGGAGTGGGGAGAAAAGACCCTTGCTAAGCTGCAAGGATTCACGGGCCCAGAGGTGGTTCTTGGGTCCTCAGTTCCTGTGCTGGAAAACCCAGGCAAGAAGGCCGAGGAGCCTCACAACTGGGACAAGCCTCTACCCAGTCCTGCGTGACACTGTCTCTCTAACTCTGCCTCACCCAGGAATGTGACGCGTGCGTGGGAGATACCACCAATCCCGTGTGTGTGTGTGTGTGTGTGTGTGTGTGTGTGTGTGTGTGTGTGTGTGTGTTTAGTTTATGGGGTTATTTGTCCCCCAGTACTAGGGATGGATGCCTCACCTTAGTACCCTATCACTAAGCTACATTCACAGATCTCTTTTTTTTCCATTTTATTTATAGACAGGGGTTTGTTTAGTTTCTCAGACCAGTCTTGAACCTGTGCCCCTCTTGCTCAGCCTCCCAGGTAGCCAGAATAACATCCCTATGCCTGTATCTGAAACTAAAATGTTTCCTTACAGGCTGACATTTTGAGTGATCAGGCTGTAGAGCCCTTAGGAAGTGGGGCCTGGCTGACAGAATTGAGCCACTGTA